>NC_133324.1:284682944-284890444 GCF_042186555.1 Aquarana catesbeiana
GGCTCCGTAGTTCAAGCCAAATTTACACAACTCAATGACTCATCTCTTATCAACGGGCTCAGTCTGAAGTTTGCCAGGCAGAGTTCTATGGCTGTATTGTCTCCTTAAATATCCCATGCTACTTTGTGAATCTGTTATCATTTATAAAGGAATGTGTGTGTGTGTATATATTTATATTATGGGCAGCACAGTGGTGTAGTGGGTAGCACTCTCACCTAGCAGTAAAAAGGGTCACTGGTTCGAATCCCGACCACAACATCATCTGCCTGGAGTTTGCATGTTCTCCCTGTGTCTGCGTGGGTTTCCTCCGGGTACTCCGGTTTCCTCCCACACTCCAAAGGGATGCTGGTAGGTTATTTGGCTTCTGTCTAATTTGGCCATAGTATATGAATGTGAGTTAGGGACCTTAAATTGTAAGCTCCTTGAGGGTAGGGACTGATGTGAAGGTATATGTAAAGCACTGCGTAAATTGACGGCGCTATATAAGTACCTTTTTAATAATAAAAGATAGATTATCTATCTTACAATTTACCCATTTTAGTATGGACTTCTGTTTGCTTTGTGCTAAGAATGATAGGGTCCACTGTTGTCTTGCCTGTCTAAAAGATTTTCTCAAATGGCTTTTGGATCACCTGGGTACAAAATCCTGAGAGATCGGCATTTATGTTCTAGTTTATTAGTTATTTTCTTCAGCGATAAAGTCCATTTTTCCACCACAATTTTTCTGATTTTTAGATCATGAACACTGGCCTCTGCTATGAGCAAGAGAAGCCTGCAGTTTTTGGATGTTTATTATGATCCTATATAACTGATGACTTTACACTGTGCCCCTGGCAATGTTGACAGGCAAACCATTCCTGGGATGCCATTACTTTTTCTGGTGGGTTTTGAATTGTGTGGAAATAATGGCTTTCACTATTGGGAGTCCTAAAGCCTTATAAATGGTTCTGTAGTCCTTTCCATACTGATGTCGGTGTTCTGGAGGTTTATATTGGCAGCCTGAATTTTATAGTAAAGTGACAAAATAAGTTTATGGTTCTGCTGAGCTTGTCGTAATGAAGCCTAGCTGTGTTTGGTATTCTTAATTTGGTTAAAGTTTATATGTATGTACATGTATGTGTATGTCTTTTATATATTTGGGTGATTGAATAAACACCTTGTATCCATAGGGAACAGCTGGAAATTAATTGTGCTTAAAGTGTGAGTTCACCTTTTATAGAAAATCTGTAGGATAAACTTACACTGGACCCGCTTCCCAATTGCACCTGGTCCCGGTAACCTGGAGTCCGGCGATCTCCCGTTCTAACAGATTGTATAGCTGCTTTACCAGTCTGGGGATTTGAAATACCTGTGGCTTTCTCTCCTCTTCGCCTGTGCTGACAGGACGGGCTACGCAGGTTCTGATTGGTCGGCGCTGCCCATGTGATGGCACCGACCAATTGGAATGCTCCTATACGTACCTCCTGACAAGGTACATTTAGGAGATTAAGCCGAGGGGGTTTCTAAGCCCCGGACCGGTGAGGCGGCTATACGAGGTCCCCTAGCAGGCAATCGCCGAACTCCAGGTCAGGGGGACCGTGGAGGGGATCCAGTGTAAGTTCACCTTACAGATTTTTCTTTCTTTTTCTGTTTTACAACAGATACATTTTATTATATAAAAACAATTTCTTTCTGATGCAGAAAGTAATTTACTGTTGGATTATACTGCCATCCACAGGGGGATTCAATACTGGTGACCAAAATTATTGTAGGCCAACCCTGGATGCCCCTCCTACTCCCAGCATGCTTTAGTTTTTGCTTGTATCACCATGTTTCCACTTTAAAGTGCTAGTAATGTCTACTTTTTAACCAATATGGCTTACCTGTAGGTACAGTGAAAATCTCCTAAACTTGTGCTCTTTAGGAGACATTCGCATGGCATGCAGCCTGTGACGTCACCGGAACATGTACTCTGAAGAGACAGCATACCTGTTCTGTCCCTTTAGAGCCCCGTGCTGGGGCTTCCGCACATGAGCCGCAGCCCTGACTATTCATACAGCTGGAGTCTGCGAACCTGAAAGACTGGGTGAAGATAGAAGCACCTGGGAGCTGTGACAGCACTGTGTTGGTGGGCTTCATGTGCAGGTAAGTCTGTCATATTAGCACATTATGGGATAACACTGCAGGGTGCTCATTTTTTTTATTTTTTATTGGGGGGATTAACTACTGCTTTAAAGAGAAAATGTTAATATTAAACCAAAAAGCAGAAGATTGGCGTGATGTACCTATTATGAAAAAGCGCTCTGGATGGATACCACTAGATGGAGTTTGTCACATGTTTTGTGGAACTGGAGCAGATTCACAGAAGCTTGTTGGCACCGTTCATAATTGAAGATGTTTGTTGCACTATTTCTTTATTGATCAAATTCTATAATGTGTTTTGGACTTTTATCACATCTGCCTCTGAATATGGGAAGAAGCCAACTAAATGAAGATTTCTAAAAGTCACATGTAATTGTTTTGTTATAGTAATTTTGATTTGAACATGATTTAGTTGTTTGAGTAGTGCTACATTATTTTATTCATTAGGACTCTGCACTTGCAACCTGGTTCCACAGACAGCTGGGGCCTCCATTCTGTAATCAAAACTCTTGTGCACTATCGTGTCTCCCATGTACCTAACCCTGTTTGCTTCTACTGTGATTTGTGATTCTGTGATATCTGAATTTGTTTTTTTGGCACATCAAAAACCACCATTTGAACCTATCGGGGACATTCTTTCCCATTCCTATCCATAAGGTGGTGTTTCTGGTTGCCAACATCTCTGCATCTGAGATGGCAGCCTTATCCCTTAATTTGGTCTTGCACAAAGACAAAGGGGTGGATTTACTAAAACCAGAGAGTGAAAAATCTGGTGCAGCTCTGCATGGTAGCCAATCGGCTTCTAACTTCAGCTTGTTCAGTTAAGCTTTGACAAATTAAACCCCCCCCCCCCCAAGTAGTGTTTAGGCCCAGAACTTGCTTCCTTCCCACGGTAGATTCAGTCTTTCACTTCAAGGAGATCTCCCTTTTTTGCCTACATGTAGTTTTGGCAGGAGAGTTTATCTAGTGGCCACTGCTTTCTTCAAAAAGACTTGCTCTCTCTTTTTCATTCCTGATGGTCCCTGTGAGGGTGAACTAGCCTCTCATTCTGCTGTTGCTTGGTGGCTAAGACAGACCATTATTCAAGCATATGGTCTCAAGAATTGGGTGCAACCTTTTTCCTGTCAAGGCGCACTCTGCTAGATTTGCAAGACTGCCTCCTGGTCTTCTGTTTACAAGTTCTCAGAGTTTTACCAAGTGGAACTGGCTGCTGTACACACGGGCCAAATGTCACCCAACATTCGGCCCGTGTGTCTAAGGCATTGGGGTGTGTCTATTCTGGCTGAAGGTAGTAAAGCAGACACCTTTTAGTCAGCAGCATTGTTAGTCTGCGGAGAGAGTAGTGTTAAACTAGCAGATTTGACTAATGAATTCAATCAAACTCCAGCTTTGTGAACAATCACAGCAATTTTTTTTTTACCTTTTTGGATAAAGATTCTATATAAATGAATAAAAACTGCCCGGAGAAAGCACACATCTAAAACATTTGAGGGAAAAATGTGAAATGCTGAGCTTTTCCTTATTTTGGTGTCTATGTATTCCGCATTTATTTCTAACCCATGTTCTGGGCATTGACCTGACTGGTTATCTTTAATATTTGCTTATTGCTGCAGGGAACTGCAGAGACAGCTGTTTCTTCAGGATGACCTTCTAAAAGCTCAATCTATATAAACACAGCTGCATCTACAGTTAAATTAAAAAATGTATGATAGTGGTTTTTTTTTTAATTTAACTTGGTCCCATGCTGATTGGTGATCCCATTGTTCCTTCAAAGCACCTCTATATGTTAGCTGTACCTCTACCCCCTTTTGAAGCCTAAGTTATGGTCATTCCTGTGAGGGCGGTACGGCCGTGCCCCCCCCCCCCCCCCCCCCCCCCCCCAAGTCGGATGATCTGTCACTAATGTGAATGTGTATCTGCCCTGTATGTGTAAAAGCAGCTGCAGATACTTTAAAGTGGTTACAAAGGCTCAAAGGTCTTCTATGCATAAAGGTAAAAAACCTGTGTGCAGCAGCCCCCCTAATATGTACCTGAGCCCCATCATGATCCAGCGATGTGCACAAGAGCCTCGGCTCTCCAGGGATTCTAACTCATTGGCTGATACGAGAGCCAGTGAGAAGAGAGGGGGTGGGACCAAGCCACAGCTCTCTGTCTGGACACGCAGAGGTGTCGGCTTGGGTGTGAGCCTGCTTGGGTGCCCCCACAGCAAGCTCTTTGTTCTGTTTTCTACCTTGCAATATTTATTGACACTGCAGACTTGGGCAGGCTCATGTTAATTTACTCAGGAGCAAAAGCAGTCCCAATTGTCTTTGGTTTGCTGATGTAGGGATCTGCTGACCTCTACTATCTGTAAATGCCTGCACTGCTAATATATTATGTATGCACTTCCTGTCTGTGGATGGTTTGGTTGAAACCCCAGAAGGATGAAGTAGAGAGAGTCTTAGATGCATGTCTTATGCATGGAAGAGTTGTTGCTGAACTCAGACCAGAATACGGGGATTACTAGGCAAGTGCTGTTATGTGTAATAGTTTACTATTGTTGCCCATAGTGTGTGATATAGATAGATACACTCACCGGCCGCCCTTCTCAGGGGGGGTCAAAACAGGCTTAGTAGAAAATGCAGGAACACTGTTAGGGATTCCCAGGTGACCAACTGGCATCAGTCAGGAGAAACTTCCATGATTCATTAACAGGAAATAAGTGCTGCGCACCAAATGGATGACCAAAGAGGCAAGAGCGCACCAATGGGTGACCGTTGAGACAGGAACTGCGCACCAATGGATAACGACTGCTCTCTGTGGCGCTCACATGTCTCCAGGGCTCAGTGTACACTTTAGACCTCCCCGGTACACGGCGGACCCCACACTCCTCTCCCCGGATCTCCTGTCTGTAGATGATTTGGAGATGTATATCAGAGTATGTATAACTATTGGGGACATGTGGAAGAGGATAAAGATACATCTATGAAAGATATATTTCACCAGTACAGGCGATCTTTACATGGATAGCTGGTGAGTGAGGGCACAGGAGGAAGGGGAGCATGGATTGCACTTTTAAAGGAGTTTTTTTTTTTTTTGCACGGATGGCACTTTAAAGGAATCATTGCGACATTGAAGAATCACAGCACTATATAAACTTTTATTGTTATGCTTTGTCATTTGTTATAGCAGACATTGTTGATTATAAGGTAGATATTGTAGACTATTTTTTATGACTCTATGTATTTTACTGAGCACAGACAGCGCAGGAACTTCCCATACTACCTGAGTATTGTTGCTGACCATGTCCATCCCTTTATGACTACAGTGTACCCATCTTCTGATGGCTACTTCCAGTACAATAATGCACCATGTCACAAAGCTGAAATCAATCCTACCACTGGTTTCTTGAACATGACAATGAGATCACTGTACTCCAATGGCCTCCACAGTCACCAGATCTCAATCCAATAGAGCACCTTTGGGCCTTTGGGATGTGGTGGAGCAGGAGATTCACATCATGGATGTGCAGCTGACGAAACTGCAGCAACTGTGTGATGCTATCATCTCAATATGAACCAAAATCTCTAATGAATGTTTCCAACACCTTGTTGAATCTATGCCATGAAGATTTGGGCAGTTCTGAAGGCAAAAGGGCATTAAACCCAGCACTAGCAAGGTGTACCTAATAATAAAAGTGGTCTCTGTGTGTATATATAATCTATATCCCTCTCCATACACATACTACTGTATATTGCCAAAAGTATTGGGGCACCTGCTTTTACACGCACTTGAACTTTAATGGCATTCCAGTCTTAGTCCGTAGGGTTCCATATTGAGTTGGCCCACCCTTTGCAGCTATAACAGCTTCAACTCTTCTGAGAAGGATGTCCACAAAGTTTATGAGTGTGTCCATGGGAACGTTTGACCATTTTTCCAGAAGAGCATTTGTGAGGTCAGGCACTGATGTTGGACCTTGCTTTGTTCACTGTTCCAAATAATTTGGTGGAGGGGGGATTATAGTGTGGGGTTGGGCTTTGCCCTTTAGTTTGAGTAAAGGGAACTCTTAAGGCGTCAGTATACCAAGAAATTTTGGAGAATTTCATGCTCCCATCTTTGTGGGAACAGTTTTGGGATGGCCCCGTCCTGTTCCAACATGACTGCGCACCAGTGCACAAACCAAGGTCCATAAAGAAATGGATGAGCGAGTTTGGGGTGGAGGAACTTGACTTGCCTGCAGTCCTAACCTCAACCCGATAGAGCACCTTTGGGATGAATTTAGAGCGTAGACTGCAAACCAGGCCTTCTTATCCACATCAGTGCCTAACCTCACAAATGCGCTTCTGGAAGAATTACTTTGATTACTGGTTAATTTTCCAGGAAGGGAATCCCCCCTGTTCACAGAAGTTCTGTCCTGGTTGGAAATACTGCCAAATTTATTATCAAACCCACTGTTCCAGTTAACGCAGGTTCAGGTTCTCTTATTTACCTACCGTTTTTTGCACAGTATCCTGTTTGGGGAGGGCCATTTCTCATAACCCCCCTCTAAAAAGAGGGCTACACTGGTAATTATTGCTGTGGAACCAGGAATGTGACACCTAAACCCTAAGCATTTAAATTAAACTAGTCCACAACTGGTTTAACAGAGACACTTGGCTAAGTTGAACATATGTGTTTTACCGATAGAGACTGGAAAGGCAAGCTGAACCTCCCTCTGGTGCCTAATATATTTCAAGGGAAGCAATAGTAATTTAGGCAGGTATTCTAACCTGATGATAATACTTTGCTGAGAGAAACCCCAAGCAAGCAGTATCGGAGAGTACCTCATAGGAGATCTTTCCAGGTCTAGAACAGTGTTTCTCAATTCCTGTCTTCAAGGTGCCCTAGCAGGTCATGTTTTCAGGATTTCCCTCAGATGAAACGGCTGTGGTAGTTAGGCAGTGAAACTGATCAAATCACCTGTGTAAAATAATGGGAAGCCTGAAAACATGACCTGTTGGGACGCCTTGAGGACTGAGGTTGAGAAACACTGGTCTAGAATGATTCTGAGATTTATGGGAGACCTAAATTTAAGAGGAGAACCATTTGTCTGAAGTCACACAGGTGTTAGACTAACCTATTACATACCCTACCTCATATGTGCTCTATGCTAGTGCTAGAGATGAGACTTAGAGCTTATGTTAATGCCCAGTGCCCAAAATACAAAACGCATTTCCAGTGGTGGCTTTGTATGGATTCCAGATATAGAGGTTAAAGTTACTTTGTTGACCTTTCAGGGGCTAACACTTTGACAGTAACAATTTTCAAAGATAGAAGTTACTACTGTTAGTAATGTTTTTTGATGTCGCAGCATGATTCACAAATCCAAAAATGTAATATGCTTTATCCAGTGGTGTTGGGAGGAGGGGCTGAAGCCCCGAGTGGGTCCCCAAAAAGCCCCAGGTCTCGGGCATGCACAGTTCTGTTATTAGCCCTGAGCGGGGCCCGATCTGACCCCGAGCACTGCTGAGTGACATAGCAGGTCCTGCCTTCTTGAACCTGCAGCACCTATGATGGACATCCCACTGGTCCAAGGCCGGGATGTGTGACATCCATCATAGGTGCTGCAGGCTCCAGAAGGCGGGAACAATGCGGCCGCTGTGCCACTGTGAGAAGATCCCCACTCGGCGCTCGGGCAGCTCTCCTGTCCTGGCTCTGGCTCTAGTTGCCTGGAGTGCCTGCTGTCTAATCTACTGTGATGGTTGCGCTGCATACTACGGCTGAGCTGCAGGAGGAGGTCACGTCACCTGAAGTCTGGTCAGTGTATGTAGTGTGTGTCAGGTAGGTCACCGTATATTAGGTAGGTCAGTGTATGTTAGGTAGTTGAGTGCAGGTCGTGTATGTTAGGTAGGTCAGTGTATGTCGTGTAGGTGACGGGCTCGGACTTTGGGCTGAAGGCCCTGGTCGTTTTGCCACCTAGCAACGCCCCTGGCTTTATCTGTCCAGTTAAGCTGCACTGAGGGGAAAAAAGTATTTGATCCCCTTCTGATTTTGTACATTTGCCCACTGACAAAGAAATGATCAGTCTAATTTTAATGGTAGGTTTATTTTAACAGTGAGAGACAGAATAACAGCTAAAGTATCCAGAAAACGCATTTAAAAAAGTTATAAATTGATTTGCATTTTAAAGAGAGAAATCATTATCAAATAAGTATTTGATCCCCTATCAATCAGCAAGATTTTTGGCTCCCATATGTCTTCTGTACAGGTAACGAGCTGAGATTAGGAGCTGTGATACATTACAATCAACATTATTTATTCCCTTTTGTATCATTTTTAAATCTTATGTTCGTATAAGCACAAGGAGAATTTAGAACATGGTACAATATGTACAACATATTGTAGTATTTACAAAAAAAAAAACAAAAACTTTTTTTAATTGATTCACTGGTGTTAGAGCTGTAAAAATCATTTCTCAATAGTTTGCTTGTCTAGGTCTGAGAGATAAATCTCCTTATGGTTCTACTGTGAAAGTCATCTGACTGCCAATAAAAAGCAGAATTGGGTAAAAGGAGAACTGAGCAGCATGACATGTACTGCATATATAATGCATATAAATACAGGCATTCATTTGTACCCCACAGTAAAACATTGTCAAGCCGGTCACGGTCAGGTCACATAGATTGTGTAACTTAAAATTCGTGACAAAAAAGGGTTGGATTGGGTGGAGTTTCTATAACCTGTGCAATGGTTAGATTTCATCAAGAGTCCTATTGCTAAAGTGTTTCAAAGTCTACGAACAACTGCAGCTTCTGCCTAGTACCCATTACAGACCCCTGGACTGCTGACGAACAACAATCTCATCATGCCTATTTTCACCTTGTACACCAACGTATGCCAGAGTGCTGTACCTCCATCTCTGATGTCTGACCTGTGCCTTTTGCTTGAAAAGGCCATGGATGTGCCAGCCAAGGTAAATGCTGTACGCCATGTCCTTAGAGGTCATTGTACTTTCTTTATTATATAGTTCTAGGGAGTATGTGTGTCATGGGTTTTTATTCTGTAGTTGCTGTTTTACAAAACCTAATTAAATTTGACTTTTTGAATGATATACATTCCTTTTTTACATATATATTTTTTTTCAAATAAAACCCACACTGAATCGGTTTATAGATATTTTGTTATACATATGGAGAGCTTGAGACATATATCAGCATATAGCAGAGACATACCTGGCATTGGTTATTTAGAAAAAATGTCCAAAGTTTGAAATGTGATAAAGTAACTTTGCTTTACAATGTGTGAACAATTGCCTTTGATTTCATGGAAATAACCATGATAAATCAAAGGGAATAGAATAATTCCACCATAAAGTTCTGTGCATGTCAGTAATATTTTTATTTTCATCCAAGTATTTACTAGCTAAACTGTTTCTGAATGATGGAACCCTTTTAATCAAATCATTTTCATACTGATTAGGGTTGCATCTATACCACTTCTTTTTTAAGACTGAGTACAAGTACCGATACTTTTTTCAAGTACTCGCTGATACCAATTACCGATACTATTTTTTAAATGTCATGTGACAGTGGCACATGTGTCAGTATTTTTTTTTATTTTTATTTTAGAACAGAGTGTGGATTTTTTTATAATTTTTTTTTTTTTTTTTTTACAATGCTTTCTTTTTTGGGGAGGGGGAGTGTACGGTGTCAGTGTTTATTTTTTATTTTTTTTACAATTTTTAACTTTGAAATATTTATTACAAACAGAGATACAGTAAGGTGAACATGAGATTATCCTCCACCGAACATCAACACACCGGGCCTCTTACCAAAGAAAATGGACCACTGAATTAAAGGTGGTCAAACATGCATGATATATCCACAGCGCCACGGAACCACTTCAGCTGGATCATAGGAGGCTGGATCTTGTAGTCCCACTCAATGGTAATTCATAGGTACATGCATAGGATACAAGAAAGCACCTCCTCCATGGTGTAGTATTTAAAACCAAGGTTAATTTTTTGCTTATAAAAAGCCAGGATACTCACATTTTCAAAAGTTGCAATTCTTCTTTATATAGGAGGGGGGCAAGATAAGAACGCCCCTTCCCCGTGCACTCCAAGCCTCTCTCTCATCCACAGGAAGCGGAACCTCGTCATAACCGGATGTTTAAACCACATATTTTGGGAGACCAGATAAGAAATATATAAAATATACTAATCCGGTTTCTGAAGGGATGGTAGGAGAAAAAGAACCCGGCCAAGTTGGAAACAAAAGTAATAGATAAAAGTGGAAGTAATCAAAACATCCACAAATTGAAAATCAGTTGCTAAAATTAGCAAACGGCTTATCAAAGGCTGGCTATGAGATAAAAGCAATGCTGCCATCTAGTGGTTGGAAACAGATAGTACAGAAAATGCAAATGTATAAAAATTACATGGAGAAAATCTAACCAAAAAAAATTAAAAAAGGAAGAATAATCTAGGGATTCAGCTATTGTTGATAAAGGCATTAACATCCCATTCTACGTTTAAGCCAAATGGTCTATAAGATTTTAAACAAAAATCCACCAGGTCTCCATCTTTGAGTAGAGACTAGGGCATCTGTGGGTTACAGCAACGGTTTCTTCTCCATCTCCTCGACTTTGCTATGAGCCACAACTATTTTTGGCACCTACTATCTGCAAGGTATAGGAGTGGCGATGGGTGCCAAGTTTACGCCCAGTAGGGCCAATCTTTTTATGGCCAAGTGGGAGAAGGACATCATCTATGGTCAACAGAAGACTGAGTTGATGACGTCCTCCTCCTATGGGAGGGAGATCGTGCTTCTTTGGAGCTTTTCATTGGTGAGCTTAACACCAATGATCGAGGCATTGTTCTCCAATATGAGGCCAGCACCTCTTATACATTTTTTGGACCTGGAAATTAGAGTACAAGACGATAGGCTCCTTACATCTACATACTTTAAACACATGGATAGGAATGGCTACATAGGGACAGACAGTTGCCATCATGAGTCCTGGCTCGGGTCTGTCCCTATGAGCCAATTCCTCAGATTGAGGAGGAACTGTTCCTTGCAGGAGGACTATCTCAGAGAGGCGGAGTTCTTGAAATCTCGCTACAGAAGGGCTATGCAGTCAGTGATCTGGACCGGATCATAACTGATGTTGCCTAAAGTGATAGAGATGATTTATTAAAAGCTAAAATAAGAGATGATGGTGGACAACTCTTTTCTCGTTTTATACCACTTATTCAAACCAACATTTTTTGATTAAAAAGATCTTTAGAAAATACTGGGGTGTCCTAAAAAAAGACAGATTACTAGGTCCTTTGCTCCCGGGACAACCCATGGTCACCTATAGTAATGCCCCCCCAGAGACTTCAGATAGCCCCAAATGTAATTTGTCCTCCAGTAAGACCATCCATGTTTCTTTGGAGATTTTAAGGGCTATTATCAGTGCAGAAACTGTGAGGTTTGCCAACATAACTGTCTTAGGGAGAGAAAGTATCTCTCCTTTAGTTGTGTCACTGGTCGAACATATGATGTAGGCTCTTTCATCACGTGTTCGACCAAGAACGTGGTTTATTTGATTACGTGCCCTTGCGGCCTATATTATGTGGGTCCCACTATTCGCAAGTTGGAAACTAGGCTCAAGGAGCATTTGGCGAATATTCGCAAAGGTTTTTTGAACCACAGTTTATCCAAACATTACTCTTTGTGCCATGATAAGAACTTAAAGTGTACATCTTTCATGGCTATAGACAAGTTTGACCCTCATTGGAAGGGCAGCCATATTAGGCGAGAGATTTCAAAGATGGAGACCTGGTGGATTTTTTTGTTTAAAATCTTATAGACCATTTGGCTTAAACATAGAATGGGATGTTAATGCCTTTATCAATAATAGCTGAATCCCTAGATTATTCTTCCTTTTTTATATTTTTTAAAAATGTTTTGTTGGTTAGGTTTTCTCCATGTAATTTTTATACATTTGCATTTTCTGTACAATCTGTTTGCAACCACTAGATGGCAGCATTGCTTTTATCTCAAAGTCAGCCTTTGATAAGCTGTTTGCTAATTTTAGCAACTAATTTTCAATTTGTGAATGTTTTGATTACTTTCATTTTTATCTATTACTTTTGTTTCCAACTTGGCCTGGTTCTTTTTCTTCTACCCTCCCTTCAGAAACCGGATTAGTATATTTTATATATTGCTTATCTGGTCTCCCAAAACATTGCAGCCGTAGGTGTGTTTTAGCCATGTAAGTCTAAACTGTGGTGTAAACATCCGCTTGTGACGAGGTTCCGCTTCCTGTGGTTGAGAGAGGCTTGGAGTGCAGGGGGAAGGGGCGTTCTTATCCCGCCCTCCCTCCTATATAAAGAGGATATGAAGAGCCTTGACCATGCCCTGATGACATTCCTATTGGACGAAACGCAGGATAGGGTGGAGCTCTGACATCACAACACTGTAACGTGCCGACTGCATCTTTGTGGGTGGAAACATCTGCTATCCATGACTAATTGCAACTTTTGATTTGCCTGTTTTTATTTCCCAAAATGTGAGTACCCTGGCTTTTTATAAGAAATAAATTTACCTTGGCTTTAAATACTACACCATGAGGAGTTGCTTTCTTGTATCCTATGCATGTACCTATGAATTACCATTGAGTGGGACTACAAGATCCAGCCTTCTATGATCCAATTGAAGTGGTTTTGTGGCGCTGTGGATCTATCATGCTTGTTTGACCACCTGTAATTCAGTGGTCCATTTTCTTTGGTAAGAGGCCCAGTGTGTTGATCGGTGGAGTATAATCTCATGTTCACTTTATTGTATCTGTCTGCACCTTGGGTGGTTCCAGTATTTCCCCTGAACAAAGACTCTGTTTTAATACCATGGACTCTTATTTTATAATTTGATGCTTCTAGCGCTGCATATATTTAACCTTTATGCTTTTTATTGTCAGCATGCAATTTATGTCAGCTGCTTTATTATTGTTAGCGCAATGATTCATTTTGAATTTGATGTTTCAGTTATGAAGGGACAGAGTCAGTGACTCTGTCCATTCAGAAAAGGAAGGAGCCGGTAAATGACAGATTTACCGGCTCCTTCCTCCGCTCTCCATTCTGAAAGATCTGGGACATGGGGGGACCGGAGGAGCGCACGGACAGTCGGGGAGAACACGGGGGACCCAGAGGATGGCACAGTGGGGGACCCAGAGGATGGCACAGTGGGGGACCCGAGGACGAAACGGATTGGGACCTGGAGCAGGACACTAAGAGCCGGGGAGGATGTAGGGGGACCCAGAGTATGACACAGAAGGGACACAAGGATGAATCGGATCAGAACCCGGAGCAGGACACTGGGAGCACAGATGGGGACCCAGAGAAGGACCCGAGGGGGACAGCTGGGGTGATCGGTGCGACGGTGGGGGCAGTTACAAGCACCGATCTCCCTGACAGCCACAGGAGGGAGAGGAGGAAAAGCAGCTGTCAAAAAAGCTATACAGGGAGATCAGGGATTGTAACTGCCCCCAGCAATCATCCCTGAGGCTGCCCAAGTATCGGGTAAAGAATTGGAGCATTTGCACGAGTGCAAATGCTAGGCATCTGCACCAATACAGATACTAGTATCGGTGGAACCCTAATACTGATCGATCTTGTAGTGTGTGTGTGTGTGTGTACATCATTAGCTCCTAATGCCCTTTAGAATAACAAACTTTGTAGTGTGAGAGCCATCCTAAGCAATCCCCTTAATTAACAGCCAATGAAGAAGGTCCTCATAGTCCTATATATAGCTGTTGGTAAATCTTGGCTAGGTTCACACTTGAGAATCTACATTTTCGTTAATTTGTTTGTACTTTTTTATGGGTGTTTGATGCGTTTTTTATGCATTTTTTTCATAGACAATAATGGAATTCCTTGTGTCATGTATTGCAGGATGGCCGAAGTGTAACAAATCACATAGATGTCAATAGGGAAGCAGATCCTGACCATACACATAACAATATACTTTTACACATAACTATAATTTCAATGAAAACATTGCGTCTTTTAGAAACCGGTTGTAGTGCATGATTTGAAACCTAAATCTGGCGTTTAACCCTTAAAGTGACCCTTTTAATGGAAAGGTAAATGTATTGCCTCTACTATTATAGGCTGCATTGTGTGTAGAAGTGACCATGTGGTCTTCCAGAAATTCAGTGTACTGAATATCTTCATTATTGCTCAGACATTCATTTTAATCTTAATCCTTAACACTTGAAGCCCAATCCAGGATCGATTTTCCCTCTAACTGAATCATTTACAATATGTTTCTTAAAAAAAAAAAATCTACTGCATTAATTTTACCATCAAACACTTACTCTTTGAGATATGCTGTATTTTATTTCTTTGAGGTCTTTGTTATGTGCAGATTCATTTTATATCCTCTGGAGTAGACATGTGCAGAATGAAAAAATTTGTTTTTGATTTGTTAATTAAATAAATTTGTTTAGTTAAATTTGTTTAATTCGTTTAGTTTAGTTTATTCATTTTCCAATCAGTTTTGAATATTTTTTGAATTTCCAAAGAGCATAAAATAGAATAAAAAATAAAGGAATAGAACACAAAAGAATATAATAGAGTAAAACAGAACAAAATAGGATAGAAAATAAAAAGAATAGAAAGGAATAGAATAAACACATAGAATAAAATAGATTCTAACCATCTTCTGAAGCTCGAATCGAAAAAAAATATAATTAAAAAAAAAATAGAATAGAAATAATATAACCATTTTCCAAAATTCAAATAGAATCAATTTGAATAGACAAGAATAGAGTAGCATATAAAATAAAACAATAGTATAGAAATAAACAGAATAGAATAGAATGAATATAACTACCAACCATTTCAAATAGAATAAATTTGAATAGAAAAAAAATGAATACAATAAACAAAAAACGAATATTATTAAATAATAGAATATAACCATTTTCCAAAATTCAAATAGAATCTATTCAAATTTGAATAGATTCTATTTGAATTTTGGAAAATGGTTATATTCTTTCTATTCTGATCTATTCTATTCTATTCTATTGTTTTTTTAATTATATATTTTTTTTATTTGTTTTATCCTATTTTTTTTCTATTAAAATGTATTCTATTTGAAATTCGAATTTCAGAAGATGGTTATTATTATTCTTTCTATTCTATTCAGTTTTTTCTATACTATTCTGTTATTTTCTATTCTATTATTTTCTATTCAAATTGATTCTATTTGAATTTTGGGAAACGTTTATATTCTTTCTATTGTTTTTTTTTTTTTTTTAATTCTATTCCTTTTTATTCTATTAGTCTATTTTATTTCTTTTTTTTTTTCTATTCTATTCTTTTCTTATGTATTCAAATTTAGATTCTATTTGAAATTCAAATTTTAGAAGATGGTTATATTCTTTCTATGTTATTCTATTCTATTTGTTGCTATATTTTAGTCTATTCTGTTCTTTTATTTTCTATTAAATTTTGTTCTGTTCTACTCTATTATATTCTATTTTTTTATTTTCTGTTATATTCTTTTCTAGTCTATTTTTTCCATTCTATTCCTTTATTTTCTATTCTATTCTCTTTGGAAATTGTAAAACTATTTGAAAATGACTGGAATTTGAAAATGACTGGAATTTGAAAATGATTTGAATTCAAATTTCATCCAAATTTTTTTCCCGTTATTTCAGATTTGTTTAAATTCGGTACTATTGTAATTTGGAAATTTGGGGGTCACCAAAGAAATTCCCTTAATTTATAGGGATTTTCTTTTACATCCCATTTGGCTACGGAACAGGAAGTGAAGGGAAATATCCACAATGTGATACAGAAGGTGAAAAAAATTAAAATTATCTGACGGGTTATAACCCTCCCTTACTCTATCCAAAAATGAAAAAAAAAAGTTTTGCCTATAGTTCTACTTTAACATGTTTCACCTTTTGTTCACTGAACATTCCTATGTATTTTTTGTCTTTGTAGCACTTTGTTATATCAATTCACACTGATCAGCAGATGACGTTTGGGAATACATCGGATCCTTGTGCTGTGTGCTCATTGCACAGCATTGGAAAGCTTGGAGATCCACATAATGAAAATTACTCCAAGCTTCTGTGTGACATTCTGAATAAAAAGCTGCACATACCTCCCGAGAGGCAAGTCTACATTTTTTTTTTTCTAATTAATGAAGAGGGTAGTTATTAATGTGCTTAATGCCTTACCTCTCAGGCCAAGTATTTAACCACCTCAAAATTGGGCACTTTCACCCCCTTCCTGCCCAGGCCAATTTTCAGCTTTCAGAGCTTCACGTTTTGAATGAGAATTACTCAGTCACGTAACACTGTACCCAATTTTTTATCATTTGTTTTCACACAAATAGAGCTTTCTTTTGGTGGTATTTATTCACCACTGGGTTTTTTATTTTTTGCGCTACAAATGAAAAAAAGACCGAAAATTTTGAAGAAAAAAATAGTTTCTTAGTTTCTGCTTCTATAAAATTTTGCAAATAAGTAATCTGTCTTTATACATTTTAACCAAAATTTATACTGCTACATTACTTTAGTAAAAAGAACCCAAATCGGTGTATATTATTTGATCTGTTACAACCAAAAACATAAATGTATTTTATTGGGATTTTATGTGATAGACCAACACAAAGTGGCACATAATTGTCAAGTGGAAGGAAAATGATAAATGGTTTTACGTTTTTGTTTTTTTTTTTACAAATGTGTGAAAAGTGTGGTGTGCATTTGTACTCAGCCCCCTTTACTCTGATACTCCTAACTAAAATCTACTGGAACCAATTGACTTCAGAAGTCACCTTATTAGTAAATAGAGTCCACCTGTAATTTAATCTCAGTATAAATACAGCTGTTCTGTGAAGCTCTGAGTTTGTTAGAGAACCTTATTGAACAAACAGCATCATGCAGGCCACGGAACTTACCAGACAGGTCAGGGATAAAGATGTAGAGAAGCTTAAAGCAGGGTTAGGTTATCAAAAAAATACCCCAAGCTTTGAACATCTCACAGAGCACTGTTCAATCCATCATCTGAAAATGGAAAGAGTATGGCACAACTGCAAACCTACCAAGACATGGCCATCCACCTAAACTGACAGGCTGAGCAAAGAGAGCATTAATCAGAGAAGCAGCCAAGAGGCTCATGGTAACTCTGGGGGAGCTGCAGAGATCCACAGCTCAGGTGGGAGAATCTGTCCACAGGACAACTATTAGTTGTGCAATCCACAAATCTGGCCTTTATGGAAGAGTGGCAAGAAAGCCATTGTTGAAATAAAGCCATAACAAGTTCCATTTCCAGTTTGCGAGAAGCCATGTGGGGGACAAGCAAACATGTGGAAGAAGGTGCTCTGGTCAGATGAGACCAAAATTGAACCTTTGGCCTAAAAGCAAAATGCTGTGTGGTGGAAAACTAACACTGCACATCACCCTGACAGCACCATGTTGTGGGGATGCTTTTCTTCAGCAGGGACAGGGAAGCTGGTCAGAGTTGCTGGGAAGATGGATGGAGCCAAATACAGGGCAATCTTATGCCGCGTGCACACGATCGGACTTTCTGGCATACTTGGTCAGGCACACTTTCTGATGGACTTTGTCCGCCAGGTGCGCCGGACTTTAAAACGGACGGACTTGCCCACACACGACCGGACTTTCCGGCGGGCTAAGTCCGCCCGTCTTTCTGACGGACATTCGCCGGAGTTACGACGGACTTTCAGAATGAACGGACTTGCCCACACATGGACAAGTCCGTTCATTTTGAACGTGACTCAGGTGCAACGGGACTAGAAAAGGAAGTCAGTCTTGCCGCTTTTATCGGCGAGATTGACACCTTGCGAGCCCCGTCGCGGGTCATACCAGGCCCTTAGGTCTAGTATGGATTTTAAAGGGAAGCCCCCTACGCCGAAAAAACGGCGTGGGGTCCCCCCTAAAATCCATACCAGACCCCGATCCGAGCACGCAACCCGGCCGGTCAGGAAAGGGGGTGGGGACGAGCGAGCGGGCCCCCCCTCCTGAACCGTACCAGGCCGCATGCCCTCAACATGGGGGGGGTGGGTGCTTTGGGGGAGGGGGGGCCCTGCGGGGCCCCCCCTCCCCCAAAGCACCTTGTCCCCATGTTGATGAGGACAAGGGCCTCTTCCCGACAACCCTGGCCGTTGGTTGTCGGGGTCTGCGGGCGGGGGGCTTATCGGAATCCGGGAGCCCCCTATAATAAGACGGCCCCCAAATCCCGGCCCCCCACCCTATGTGAATGAGTATGGGGTACATGGTACCCCTACCCATTCACCTAGGGAAAAAATCTCAATAATAAAACATACCACACAGGTTTTAAAAATAATTTATTAAACAGCTCCGGGGGGGTCTTCCTCCGGCTTCGGGGGTCCCTCCGGTTCCTCTTCTCCCGGTGTTCCAGTTCTTCGGCCGGCTCCTCCGCTGTCTTCAGGCCGCTCTCTTGCCAGCGGAGGTCCGGACTTCTGGGCTTCTTGTCTTCTTCCCTCTTCTCCAGATGTTGACACGACGCTCTCTCCGGCTAGACTGCTCTCTGAGGGCTCCATTATGACTTATATAGGCGGAGACCCCGCCCCCTTATGATGTCACAGTCCCTGGGCATGCTGGGACTGTGACGTTTTAGGGGGCGTGGTCAACATCACTTGGTGACCATGCCCCCTAAAATGTCACAGTCCCAGCATGCCCAGGGACTGTGACATAAGGGGGCGGGGTCTCTGCCTATATAAGTCACAACGGAGCCCTCAGAGAGCAGTCCAGCTGGAGAGAGCGTCGTGTCAACATCTGGAGAAGAGAAGAGGGAAGAAGCCAAGAAGCCCAGAAGTCCGGACCTCCGCTGGCAAGAGAGCGGCCTGAAGACAGCGGAGGAGCCGGCCGAAGAACTGGAATACCGGGAGAAGAGGAACCGGAGGGAACCCCGAAGCCGGAGGAAGACCCCCCCCCCCGGAGCTGTTTAATAAATTATTTTAAAAACCTGTGTAGTGTGTTTTATTATTGACACTTTTTCCCTAGGTGAATGGGTAGGGGTACCACGTACCCCATACTCATTCACATAGGGTGGGGGGGCCGGGATCTGGGGGCCCTCTTATTATAGGGGGCTCCCGGATTCCGATAAGCCCCTCGCCCGCAGACCCCGACAACCAATGGCCAAGGTTGTTGGGAAGAGGCCCTTGTCCTCATCAACATGGGGACAAGGTGCCTTGGGGTGGGGGAGCCCCGCAGGGCACCCACCCCCCATGTTGAGGGCATGCAGCCTGGTACGGTTCAGGAGGGGGGGGCGCTCGCTTGTTCCCACCCCCTTTCCTGACCAGCCGGGCTGCGTGCTCGGATTGGGGTCTGGTATGGATTTTAGGGGGAACCCCATGCCGTTTTTTCGGCGTAGGGGCTTCCCTTTATAATCCATACCAGACCTAAGGGCCTGGTATGCCCCGCGCTCGCTGCAATAGGAAAATTTGTTTTTCCTATTGCAGCGAGCGCAAAATGCAATACCCTGCCCTCGCGTCGTATCTGGTCCGTTGGACCAGCATACACACGAGCGGGCTTCCTGTTGGACCAGCACACAGACGAGCAGACTTTGCGCCAGAAACTGAGTCCGATGGAAAGATTTAAAACTTGTTTCAAATCTAGGTCCGATGGGCTTTTGGGAAAAAGTCCGCCGGAAAAGTCCGCCGGAGCCTACACACGGTTGGATTGTTCGGCGGACTCTGGTCCGCCGGACCAAGTATGCCGGAAAGTCCGACCGTGTGTACACGGCATTAGAATAAAACCTGTTAAAGTCTACAAAAGACTTGAGACTGGGACGGAGGTTCACCTTCCAGCAGGACAACGACCCTAAACATACAGCCAAAGCTACAATGGAATGGTTTAGATCAAGGCATATCCATGTGTTAGAATAGCCCAGTCAAAGTTCAGACCTAAATCCAATTGAGAATCTGTGACAAGATTTGAAATTTGCTGTTCACAGATACTCTCCATTCAATCTGACAGAGCTTGAGCTATTTTGCAAAGAAGAATGGGCAAAAATGTCACTCTCTAGATGTGCAAAGCTGGTAGAGACATACCCAAATAGATTTGCAGCTGTAATTGCAGCGAAAGGTGGTTCTACAAAGTAATGACTCAGGGGGGCTAAATACAAATGCACGCCACACTTTTCACATATTTTATTTGTAAGAAATTTTGACAACCATTTATCATTTTCCTTCTAGAACAAGAACGTGAGAATAAGTTTTCACGCATTTTGCGCAAAAATGCATGAGTGCACACAAAAATGTGCATTCTCAGATCTTTCTTGATGGTGACAACAGTGGACCATGCCTGTGCTGTTTGTCTTGGCATAGCCACTTGTACAGGGCTGTCTTTTGCAGGGCAAACAGGGCACTTGCCCAGGGCCCAATCTTTGTTGGGGGGCCCAAAGCATTGAGCCCGCGTTACCTGTGAATTGGGGCCCCAATGACAGCTTTGCAGAGCACACAGAGGACACTGGAAGCTGTATTCCCGAGCTAGCCAGCAGAGAGGGGAGGGGGGCAGGGCTGGGAGTTCCACTGATGCTCTGACCCTGCCCCATGCAGCCTGTATGCTCGAAACAGAGTGGCTGTAGTGAGAACAGTGATCGAAATTGGGAGCGTCAGTGGAGCTCCCGGCTCTCCCCCTCTAAACTGGCTGGGGAATACAGAGGTCTGGGGGCGGGGCCAGGAGCACCACTGATGCTCTAACCCTGCCCCATGCCTGTATGCTCAGGGAGGAGCTGTTGTAGTGAGAGCAGAGAGTGGAAGCCCCGCACCCGGACCTCTGGCTGTGTGCAGTTTGCTTGGATGGCCAGGTATGTCCCTACACCCATAAAATGCCTGACTGCTGAAACTCTGAGCTGTGTTATTCTGTATAACTGTAAAGCTGTGCATTGCTGAAAGTTCTGACCATCTCCTGTATAATGTCTGCAGTCTTAAATTTGTCTCCTGTAGCATGTCCGCAGTCTCTGTCTCCTGTAGCATGTTCGCAGTCTCTGATTGTCTCCTGTATAATGTCCGCAGTATCTGATTGTCACCTGTAGCATGTCCACAGTCTCTGTCACCTGTAGCATGTCCGCAGTCTCTGTCACCTGTAGCATGTCCGCAGTCTCTGTCACCTGTAGCATGTCCGCAGTCTCTGATTGTCTCCTGTAGCATGTCCGCAGTCTCTGATGCTCTCCTGCAGTATATTTGCAGTCTCTGACCCTTTCCTGTAGTATGTTTATTAATGTGCCGCTTTACTTGCTCAATTATTTGGAATTGCTCCAGTGCTCAGTGAGTGGTAAAGATGTTCTGTAACCCCTAGCAACCAATAAATGAGCACTAATAATGTACAGTAACCTCTAGCAACCAATCAGAAAGCAGAAATGATGTGTTGTAACCTTTAGCAACCAGCCAGTGAGCGGTAAGGAAAATTAACCTCTGGCAGCCAATTGCAATTGGCCACCTGCTATTTTTTGTATGTCTCAGAATGAAGGGGGGCGGGCCCCAAGAAAATGTTTGCCCAGGGCCCTATCAATATCAAAAACTGCCCTGCACTTGTAGCAGGAGAATTGTTGGGAAACAGGGATTATTGTAATAAAAGCTACATTTTTAAAAATATTAAAAATTACTTTTAAATGCCATTAACATACTAAAGCATATATGAGAATTTAATAATGTAGTCCAATTTTACTTTTATCAACCAAGAAATAGGGATGACACCTCCCAGCTTTTCTGTATAGCAGAAGTGTGTAAATCACAGGACTGGCTGAACACAGTTATACCTCAATACTATCTGAAATGGCAGAAAGCGACACTTTTAAGTACAAACTGTCCAGGCAAAGTAAACACTTCTGATGCTTCCCCAGTCTGGAAAGCCTGAATAAATCCTCAAAAAATATTTAGCTCTCTGGTGCTTTTTTACAGTTTAGCTTTTAATATATATACAAGAATTAAAAAATCAATGCAATCATGTAGAGTTTCATAAAAAAAAAAGAGTGCAAACATTTCGAAATAGAAAGGACTAGGGAAGAATCTTGGCTAATTCCATCGATTTTAATATGTGTTTTAATGTGGTAATTTAGATTTGTTTTCATATGAATTAATAACACTCTGTTAATTCTTTTCTTAGGATTTACATCAATTTTGTGCAAGTGAAGAGTGGTAATGTTGGTTGGAATAGTATTACTATGGCGAAAGTCGACTTGTGATATGCCGGACAGATGCTGTTCTTTCCTCCAAACCTCATTGTTTATTACCATGCTAATGCCTTGCTGTCCTGTTGAATAAACTGCACTGATTGGCACAAATATCAGTTGTGTTAAGGTTTATATTAAAAACCATTGTATGAAAATTTTTGAAGGGTCAGAATGCAAAAAAATATAATAGGCATGGCTTGTTTGTAAAGGAAAGTGTCTTTAAAGAGAATGTTGTTTATCATATAGGTATGTAGCAGTCTCCCCGACCTCCAAGGGCCTGATGGTGACCCCCAGACCAGGGAGAACTGACATTCCTCCTCAGGGTGCAGGTTACTAGGCATAGTGGGTGTGGTGCAAGATGGAAAGATTGGGCGCCAGTCACTTTTTGTAAAAATGAACAAAGTTTATTTCTCTTAACAGGAACGGTGGGAGAGAGGGTTAGGGCACAGGACACCCTTAGGCAATTGCAATAGCAATTAAGCCAAACTCTGTAGTCAAAAATAAAACTAGGTAGACAGTAATACAGATAAAGGGCCTTTAAGCTGAATGCAGCAATCTATCTTGTAGCAACTGCAGTCTCCTATAGCAACAACTACTCTTACAGTATCCTACTGTAGATCTTCCAGCTTAAAGCTGGTTGTATACCCCTTTTTTTTTTTTTACATTTTTACCTACAGGTAAGCCTATAATAAGGCTTACCCGTAGGTAAAATCTCCTAAACCTACACGCATGCACGGGACTGACATCATTGCGGCTCTGGCCACTCCCAGCGCCGGAGCCATGAACCCAGAAGAAATGCCAAGGGGAAAATGTCAGCTCCCTTTGGAGGTGACCGGGATGCGACGTTTCCTTCTAAGGTAAGTATTTCATAATGAGCTAGTATGCGGTGCATACTAGCTCATTATGCCTTTGCCTTACGGGGTTTTTTTTTTTTTTTGGTTTTGTTTGCGGGTATACAACTGCTTTTACTCAAAGTATCCCACTGTAGATCCTTAAGCTCAGTTCGCCTTCTCTCACTAGACTTCTTGAACTCTCAGCTACCTGCTGGATCCCTCAAGCTTCACCCACAGCTAACCACTGTACTTATCTTCAAGCTTTACTTACAGCTACCCGCCGTACTCCTTCAAGCTTTACGCACAGCTACCCACTGTCTTCCTGGATGAGTCTCCACTGAAGCTTTCCCACTTACTTCACCGTCCCTGGCTAGTCAAGCATCTGCTCTGGTACTCCTTCAGAACTTAATCCCTTCCAAAACTTGTGTCCGGTAACAGGAGTCATCCCTTTGTGGCAACTGCTTCTCCTTTACCACCGGCAATGATCAGGCTCACCTCAGGCTGAGCCTCTAACACACGTAGTTCCATCCCAGACTTCGGGCTTAACCTTTGCTGCTCCTCCTTTGCAGAACCTTGAATTACTGGATAGGCATCGCTTAGACCTAGCAGCCATTAGGACTCCAGGATAGGCTTCAGGCCTAGCAACCAGGAGCCGTTTGATACACCTCCAACCAGGCCGCAGCCCTGGGCCCTGACTTCTCCCGAATAAATAGCCTATCCCAGCATGCACACCGGCCAAAGAAACTCCTGGTGATTGGCTGAGACAACTTATTTACCCATCATCTGAATTCACTGTAATCCGTCACCCTAGTGCCAAAGGGAACAGTGCCACCTATTGACAGACGAGAGAGACTACCAATTAAACTTCGACTTAGGACAGAAATCAGTGGATCAAACTATCAATCAGCCAGGCTAGTTACCACCTAGCACAACTATATTTATTAGCAGCTGTGTTTAGGACCAGGGTGCTAGAGGTATATAAATTATCCACTGTTTGGTCATGTTACTGTAGAATGTCCAATATTTTCAGACAGACTGCACATTACTAGAGACAGCAAATTTAATCGGATGGACTGACATAGCAAACAAGTTCTCATGCCATCAAGAAAACTGCCATATTGGACAAACTGTCCTTTAACTAACCACATTGGTAGTGTTGTAGATGGCATTACTGCTACACCAAGGGGAGTGTAATTTGCCTAAATACAGGCAGGCCCACATGTCTCTCTAGCTCTGTAGAAGTGACATCACAAGTCACATGCAAACCACAGATGATATCTGGGAACAGGCTTTCCCACTCAGCCTGTAAGCAAACTATATTATTAGAGGAACGTCAGTCCCATTTTCAAAAGCTCCACCCCCTCTGGCATCATCATTACGACACATGCGCACATGTGCTGAAGGGCTCTGCTTGGCCATCAGGTCCTGACAGAGCCCTTCAGTACATCTGTGCACACACAGGAAATATCCCGCAAAATTCACAAAGGTGGAAAAGGTTTGTGACTTTCATACTAGCTGTCTTTGTACGTATGGAAGGGAGATGCGTATATGCAAGGATGTTCAGGGGAAGTCCAAGAATGTGTAGATGTACCGCAGGGCTCACTCAGGACCTGAAACTATGTGACACATCTGCCCATGTGCAGAATCCAGGAGGGGTCGTCAGGGACTTAAATATCATTCTTGCCTAGGTGAGAAATGCGGAAGTGTTGCAAAAAATCTCTTAAGCAATAAAAAAAAAAAAAAAATTATATCGGCAATATGATAGTTTAGAGCGAAGTTCTGCTGAAGTTTCTTGCTGTTGTTTTCAGGCCTCTTTTTTTGTCCTGTGCACGCTCCCGATCCTCCAATGATGTACATCACACCAACTAGTGTGCAGCGAGTAGTGCTGGTGTTTCTGGTCACATGATCCACTCTGCATACTATACAATTCCCATAGAGCTGACTTGTGTCTGCAGGTAACTGTGTAGTCCATCTCAGGAGGCTAACAGGAAAAGGTGACCATATTTACATACACAAGGGGGCATGGAAAATGAACACAGCCACCCTAGAACAGGAAGTTTGAGAATAGCATTAAAAAAAAAAAACTTTGATTTGTAAAGACAGAATGAAAGAAGAAAAAGATAGAAGGGACAGTCTACTTATGTTTAATGCCTTCCTGCCAAGTGTACACGTATACAGTATGTGGCCTCACAGAAATGAGTCTTCATCGCTCGAGCCATATATACAGTATATGCGCTGCTGTGTTTGTGCTGAGAGTGCGCTGCACAGTCATTTCTAGCACAGAGACCATTGTCAGTGACAGCTCCAGGTCTTGTACGAACAATGGGATATCAGGAGGTCCATTTCCTGATCATCTGATTGCTGTGATACGCTCTAATTAGCAATCACAGTGAACAGTCACTGCACAGCCCAACCCTGTGTTTTTTTTTTTTTTTCCTCTCTTCTTGAATGCGGAAAAAGATACATTGCATTATTTTCTCATGTGTGGGAAAAACGAATAATGACTTGGTCAGTGTCAGGGTTAAAGTTAGGGTCAAAGTTTATGCTTAGAGTCAAAGTCAGGGTTAAAGGTCAGAGTCAATGTGTTTAGGTAGGATTCAAAAAAAATCTGGGCCCTACTACCGGTACAAACAACAAATAAAATATACATATGTGGTATTGCTGAGATCGTCTGGAGCAGGAGGATTTATTTTGGGTTGTTCTTTGGTGGTAGGTTATAGCAAGAAATATACAAGTAAATTAAAAAATTTTTTTTTTTTACTATTTTGTGCCAGTTTTTCTTTGATGATAAAATAAAATAATCAGAAGATATCCATCACCATTTACCACCAAATAAGAGCCAGATTTGTCCTGAAAAAACAAGGTGTAATTCACCTGGATACATTAAGTGTTTGTAATGATATGTACAGTTTTTTACTAACACGTGTCAAAGTTGCAAAACTGTGTTTAGACATTTGAATGTTTTTTAACCACTTGCCAACCGGCTCACGCCAATATACGTTGGCAGAATGGCACGGGTGCGCAAAACAATGTACCCGTACGTCACTCCGTCATTGGTGGCTAGCGGGCGTGTGCACCGCGGAAGAATGCTTGCGGCTCCCGCAGACTCGATGTCCACCCGTGGCCCACGATCGTGGCACGGAGAGGCAGAACGGGGAGATGTAAAAAAGACATTTGCCTGTTCTGCCTAGCAACATGACAAGGTTCTACTGCTCCCAGTGATTGGGAGCAGTGATCTCTGTCATGTTCTAGTGAGCCCACCCCCCCTATGGTTAGAACACACTGAGGGAACACAGTTAACCCCTTGATCGCCCCCTAGTGTTTAACCCATTCCCTGCCAGTGACATTTACACAGTAATCAGTGCATTTTTATAGCACTGATCGCTATGTCAATGGTCCCAAAATAGTGTAAAAAGTGTCCGATCTGTCCGCCACAATGTCGCAGTCATGATTTAAAAAAATGCAGATCGCCGCCATTACTAATAAAAATGCCATAAATCTATCCCCTATTTTGTAGACGTGATACCTTTTGCACAAACCAATCAATATACGCTTATTGCGATTTTTTTTTTTTTTTTTTTTTTTTTTTTTACCAAAAATATGTAGAAGAATACATATTGGCCTAAACTGAGGAAGAAATTTTTTTTTTTTAATATATTTTTTTTAGATATTTATTATAGCAAAAAGTAAAAAATATTGCTTTTTTTTTTCAAAATTGACACTCTTTTTGTTTATAGCGCAAAAAATAAAAACCAAGGTGATCAAATACCACCAAAAGAAAGCTCTATTTGTGGGAAAAAAGGAAGTCAATTTTGTTTTGTACAACGTCGCAGGACCGCGCAATTATCAGTTAAAGTGACGCAGTGCCGTATCGCAAAAAAGGTCTTGGCCAGTAAGAGGGTAAATCCTTCCAGGGCTGAAGTGGTTAACCTCCATCATGAACAGGGATAGGCCCCTTTCACATGGGCCAGATCCAGTTTTGCTCAGCAGAGGATCTGTCCATTAATCCTCTGCTGAGCAGAGAAGACATGGACTCAGCCCACTCTGCTCTATGGGTAGCCGGTAGGGATGAGCTCGATGTTCGCCGAAGAGCGAACATTATGGGGCGTTGGCGGAAAATTAGAATTCCGTGCTAAGAGAGCCAGAATTGGCCAAAGACAGGGTGCCTTTGGCCAATCATGGCTCAGGGGGACTAAGTCCACACCCCACACTATATAAGGCTGCTTACACGGCGGCCACGTGTAGTGTTGTTGGCATGGACAGAGAGATAGCTTGATTTGGATTAAGCAGGCAGGTTATTCAGTTAGTGGCAGTGTGTGTGTGTGTGTGTGTGTATATATATATATATATATATATATATATATATATTTATTTATTTCAATGGTCTATGCATTTAGCATAAACTATATATTCACTGTTTACCTTACATTCAGTCAGTGCAGGCAGTGTATTAATAAATAAATATATTATTTATATATCTCACAAAAGTGAGTACACCCCTCATATTTTTGTACATATTTTCTTCTATCTTTTCATGTGACAACACTGAAGAAATGACACTTTGCTACAATGTAAAGTAGTGAGTGTACAGCTTGTATAACAGTGTAAATTTGCTGTCCCCTCAAAATAACTCAACACACAGCCATTAATGTCTAAACATCTGGCAACAAAAGTGAATTCACCCCTAAGTGAAAATGTCCAAATTGGGCCCAATTAGCCATTTTCCCTCCCCGGTGTCATGTGACTCGTTAGTGTTATAAGGTCTCAGGTGTGAATGGGGAGCAGGTGTGTTAAATTTGGTGCTATCGCTCTCACTCTCTCATACTGGTCACTGGAAGTTCAACATGGCACTGCATGGCAAAGAACTCTCTGAGGATCTGAAAAAAAGAATTGTTGCTCTACATCAGTGGCTCTCAACTCCAGTCCTCAGGACCCACCAACAGGCCAGATTTTTATGTATTACCTTGGGGAGATGCAGACTAGAATACTGCAATCACTGAGCAGCAAATGATATCTCCTGTGATGTATTATCTTGCAAACCTGGCCTGTTAGTGGGTCCTGAGGACAGGAGTTGAGAACCACTGCTCTACATAAAGATGGTCTAGGCTATAAGAAGATTGGCAAGACCCTGAAACTGAGCTGCAGCACGGTGGCCAAGACCATACAGCGGTATAACAGGACAGGTTCCACTCAGAACAGGCCTCACCATGGTCGACCAAAGAAACTGAGTGCACATGCTCAGCATCATATTCAGACGTTGTCTTTGGGAAATAGAGGTATGAGTGCTGCCAGCATTGCTGCAGAGGTTGAAGGGGTGGGGGGGGTCAGCCTGTCGGTGCTCAGACCATACGCCGCACACTGCATCAAATTGGTCTGCATGGCTGTCGTCCCAGAAGGAAGCCTCTTCTAAAGATGATTGACAAGAAAGCCCGCAAACAGTTTGTTGAAGAAAGGCAGACTAAGGACATGGATTACATGGATTACTGGAACCATGTCCTGTGGTCTGATGAGACCAAAATAAACTTATTTGGTTCAGATGGTGTCAAGCGTGTGTGGCAGCAACCAGTTGAGGAGTACAAAGACAAGTGTGTCTTGCCTACAGTCAAGCATGGTGGTGGGAGTGTCATGGTCTGGGGCTGCATGAGTGCTGCCGGCACTGGGGAGCTACAGTTCATTGAAGGAACCATGAATGCCACCATGTACTGTGACATACTGAAGCAGAGCATGATCCCCTCCCTTCGGAGACTGGGCCGCAGGGCAGTATTCCAACATATCTACCCCAAACACACCTCCAAGAAGACCACTGCCTTGCTTAGGAAGCTGAGGGTAAAGGTGATGGACTGGCCAAGCATGTCTCCAGACCTAAACCCCATTGAGCATCTGTGGGGCATCCTCAAATGGAAGGTGGAGGAGAGCAAAATCTCTAACATCCACCAGCTCCGTGATGTTGTCATGGAGGAGGGGAAGAGGACTCCAGTGGCAAGCTGTGAAGCTCTGGTGAACTCCATGCCCAAGAGGGTTAAGGCAGTGCTGGGAAATAATGGTGTCCACACAAAATATTGACACTTTGGGCCCAATTTGGACATTTTTACTTAGGGGTGTACTGACTTTTGTTGCCAGCGGTTTAGACATTAATGGCTGTGTGTTGAGTTATTTTGAGGGGACAGCAAATTTACACTGCTACAAGCTGTACACTCACTACTTTACATTGTAGCAAAGTGCCATTTCTTCAGTATTGTCACAGGAAAAGATAGAAGAAAATACTTACAAAAATGTGAGGGGTCTACTCACTTTTGTGAGATACTGTGTGTGTGTGTGTGTGTGTGTATATATATATATATATATATATATATATATATATATATATAGAGAGAGAGAGTGGGAGCAGGCATCGGGCACTAATGCAGAAGTGTGGACATATGTGGGGTAAGGTGCCACTCAAACCCAACCCAGTGCTTTAGATATTAGTTAATATGGCTGTGTATACCCTCAGCCAGCGTTGCTCCAGCCACACCCCCTGGTCACAGAGGTCTTTAAAAACATTGCATTTATTTATTTTATTTATTTATTTTACTTTATAAAAAATGCAAGTTTAGTATCAATTTATGTGCTATTGCAGAACAGTACAACCTTCAGTGGTATCTTATTCTGGCATCACATATTTTTGAGGTGTAAAAAGAGAGAGAGCTGAAAAGAGAGTGTCATAATTCCATCCTATAGTTTTTTAAGAGCTCGTTCACACCATGTTCAGTGACCTGCATTTTTCTGCACTGGATAAATGCAGGTCACTGCAAGGACACCTAGAACACAGTGGATGTCTATGTGCATCATTCACCATGCAACACACATTGCAAGGCATTTGCCATCACGCTGCCATGCAAGACAACAGAAATGATATTATTCTCTAAGGTGCCTAGTCACATCAAAAAGGTACAAGAAAAGCACATGTACATATAGTTATGACAGGCTTTGTGTTTAACAATCAGTCTCTTCCTCCTACAAAGAAAAATACATGATGCAACAATGCAGTGGTACTCAACCTAGGGGTCGAATGATGATTTGCCAGGGGTCACTGAATCCTGGGCTGTTCCTAAAGCCTGCACCGCTCTCCCAGCCTTTTTGCAGCCGCCCAGCTGGACTGTCCCTGGAGCCCGCAGCCGCCCACTCAGCCTCTTTGTAGCCGCCCATTCAGTTCACGGCATGGCTGGGGGACAGAGACTAGAGAGCCAGAGCTGACTGGTGAGGAATGTGAAGTGGGAGGGAGGAGACCCTATCTCCTGATTTCGGCATAAGTGTCACTGCTACGAGACATTACAAAGTCGAGACACAGTGAAGTCGATAGACACAGGTAGTAACACTACCTGTGATTATAGTTGCCATTAAAAGTCCCCACTACAGTTCTGAGATCAGCAGATGACCTTGATCAAGAGCACCTAAGTTGATCAGAACTCCCCTCAGCATTGCCACTCATCCCTACTCCCCGTCAGCACTGCCACTCATCCCATTCCCCCCACCAAGGAGTAAGAGAAGGAATAAAAATAGAGGATACATGAAAGGGAGAGGAAAGGAGGGGGGGAACAAAGAAAAAGGGAGAGAAAGCTTAAGAGAAAGAAAAAGAAAGATGGCTAGAGAGAGGGATGGGGAAAAAAAACAAGAAATTAGGATAGCGAGAGATAATAGGGAAAGAAAGAAGAACAAAGAGAAAGAGTGGTACATCCTAAAACGTACCATAAGGGGCTTTAATACTGTACGAGTGGAAGGGACTCAGGGAGCGGTAAATGTCCGTGGGTTAGGGGCGCAAATTACTTGTCTTGCCTTGGGTGCTGACAACCCCACGCTACGAAATAATTTTGCTGTTAGGGGTCCCCACAACTTGGGAAATGTTATCAAGGGGTCACGGCACTAGAGGTTTGAGAACCACTGCATTAATGCATGTGTGGCACCCTCTAGTGTGTGCTACTAGTAGTGGCAGTGGAGGAAAATTTACTCTGACTCTTGCTTAAAGAGGAACTGCAGTCTGCTCACATACTTTTCTAATAAAAACATCTTTGCCATTCTGAAGCTTCCCTCCAACCACTTTGCATATTATTTTATATATACTGTGATTATGTACTTGCCAAATATGCTGCATAAATCTCTCTCCACTAAGTCTGGCTGCATCCATTTTATCTGTGGGCAGCTAAAGCTGCTGCTTGTTCACTTCCTGGATTTACACAGACATACAGAGGCACACCTCCAGCTCTGCAGTCCTGCAGGTCTCATTGGCCCTCTTATGACTCATCCCCCTCCCTTCCTGGCAAACTCTCACGAGAGTGAGAGAGAGAGCTGTGTATGATGTCATAAGCCTAGGCTTACCGGACAAGAAAAAGGAAGTGGGCTATGTAAGGGTAATTACTGGCAGAAAAAAAAAAATGTTTTACTATCCAAAGTTAAAACAACAAGGGCAGAAGATTTACAGTAATAGATGGAAAGTTGAAAAAATTACTGAAAAAAGCCTGTGAGTTTAAAATTGTTACTAAACCCAGAACCTGCATTCACTATATCTGGTCTCCCACAGAACATGGAAATGCAAATATTTTAGTAAAAATATAAACTAATACCTTTTCTCAGCAGTATATAGCAGCCTTGTGACTTCTATCAGTTCCTAGTAAAGCTTGTAGGAGGAGTTTTCATTTACCCCTGAATCTATGTCTGGACAGTGCTGAATGGCCCTGTACTGATCACATGCACTCTCCCAAGAGAAAAAAAAACTCTCTAGCAATACACACCAAACTGAGTATGTGCAGCCCGTTCCCTGGTGCTGTAAATATCAGGTTATTTTTTGGAGAGGAAGAAAAGGAGGATCAGAGAGATAGCTGTAGCGGTACCCCCGTAAGGGCTGCTAATAGACTTTGTACCCCACTGATTACCTTGACTCTGCAAATCCTCCATTACCTCTGACACCATGGGTTCAGTCATATTACCAACTGTATTAGTAAATAGAGACTCACACAATATTAAAGAAACAGTTTTCTGTGATTGGGTTAACGGGAGAGTAGACAACTGGCACTATATCTTCTGTGTCAGATTTCTCTCTTCTGCCTCCTCAACTCACAGGCCATTAAATCTTGCACAATATCAAGAAACAATATACAGACTATTATATTCAAATTGGCTGGCTCCCTTTAGATGACGTCCAATGCAATTAAAGCAGATGAGGGAAAAGGATAACAAAAGCTAAAAGGGTGTTCCTTGAAATCCAGATGTCTTCAGCTAGCCTCGTTGTGTAACTAAAGTAATCCTTGATAACAGGGTATAGCAAAGTTGACAGAACTTTAGGTTATCCTTATTGTATTGTAACTTCCTTTGATATGACCCTAATGACGTTATCCAGTATAGCTACTGGAATCAATAATAAGAACTGGGCATAGATGTCTGCTTTCAGTGTTCGTTATTAAATAAGAACTGACTTCAGTGGAACTACAAGTACCACCAACTGAACTGTGTGAATGATGTCTGAAAGCAGTGTCTTTAACAATAAAATGGGCTATGCCCGCTCACCACTCTGGAACTCAGATACAGTCAGCAACAATGTAGATGATGAAAAGACTCTAACAGGAACCCTCTCTGTATCCTGGCTCTGGGAAATGGTGCCCGCCGCGCCACGCTGCAGCCCACTGGGATCTGAAGTGTAGGCGTCTCTGCATGACCTGGGACACCCTCCAGTCCGCTTCAAGGAAGAAGCAATGCTGTCCGCAGAGGTCCCTCTGGGTATAGCTATCCGGCTCCCCGCTGTGTAGGCTGCAAATCAACAGCAGCTCACTGTAACACAGACCTCCTGCTGGCAGAGTCAAACGGCATCCCGAGAGGCTGATCTAGGCCGCCCCAGCCCTTTTTATATCCTTTCTCAGCAATCCGTTCTGTCCACTCAGCATTCTGTTAATTGTAGTTCAGATCAATCCTGCTGGCATAGGCACTTCAGCATTCTGAACTACACATCCCACGATGCTTTGCTCTAAATCCTATCACAGGAAAAAGGAAATTGACAAATAGAGTCCAGCAAACACTAGAGGGAGCCAACCCCACATTAATAACACAGAAAATGTCTCTGAATTGCAGACATAATAGCCAACTACTGGCTACATTCTCCCTCCACTTGAGTTCTTTGGTCCCCAAAGACACAGAGATATCAACTTAATAACTTTGTGAGAAAAAGAGGTTACTAACAAATTTATAGTAACATCAATCACAATCTAAATTCAACAGATACTGACACACCTCTGGATTTTGCTGAAACCATTTATATAAACTTTCAGTTAATTCAAACTCAGTTTTTGAACAGGCCAGGGAAATTGCTGTGTCCCACTGGTGTCAGAGGTCAGAGCAGAGTTGCCCCTTACCCAATTGACGGTAGAGGGAATAGGCATGGGAACTTGCCTTTGAATAGTATGAATCAGTTCATCAGAGTTCTCTCCTAAAGTATCATAAGTGAGTCTCTTGGGAGGATGTATATTTTGTCTCAAACGAACCAGGGAATACTTCTCAGCGGGTTGAACAGGATTCTCTGTTGGGCTCCTGGCATGATCAGGGCTGCATGGCTCTAAAGGGAGATCCATAACTGCAGACTCAGAACTTGGCAGTGGAGAGGAAAGACCAACCTCTTCAAGGAGAGTAGGAATAGGTATCTGACATTCTCTGTTTTATACACCCATGCAAGGAACTTCAACCTCTGCAGGGCAATCTGATTCAGGTACAAGCAAAGGTTCATCAGAAAAATTTATCAAGTCTCATTTCCATCTCAGAAGTTGGGCTAGTACGCTCAATCTTTATCCCATCAGCTTCCCTGAACGATGGTAGGATCTCCAGTTCTGGACTGAGAGATCTTCGTACTGCCTTAGTCACTTAATTTGTCTCTCCAGTTGGAACTTTAGTTGACACTCCTCCTTTCTCATTCACAGTTCCTGCATCAGGTTAATTTTCTGCAAGCCACATCCAGAAAGGCACCACATCTTCTTCTTCTTCCTCATCATCTTCTTCCTCTGGTAATACAGTGGGAATAGGAGCTTGTCGCGGTACATATTCTTCCTCATCATCATATTCTTCTTCCTCTGGTAATACAGAAGGAATAGAAGTTTGTCGCTGTGAACGAGTCCTGGGTGGAGTTGTCTTTGGAGGAGGTGAAGAGGGTACTTGAGGCATCCTGACCGCATCAGACAGTGGAAGCAGATGGTTTCCAAGCCACATCTTCAAAGGCCCTTGTTCCCCTTTAGCTCTGATTTGGTAGACTGGTAGCCCAGGAAGCTGTTTACAAATGACATAAGGTTGCGGTCGCCATTGGTCAGCCAACTTGTGTTTCCCTGGTACCCCCATGTTCTTCAATAACACGCAATCTCCTGGTTGTAAGTCATGTATTCTCACTTTTAGATCAAAGTTCCTTTTGTTCCTTGATTCCCTAGCTGAGGTATGTTCCATAGCTTTCTCATATGCTTGTCGCAGGCTCTTCCTTAGCCTTTCAACATAAGCTTTGTGAGAGGTCAGAGAAGTGTTATCAATGGAAGTGCCAAAAACTAAGTCAACAGGAAGGCGAGCTTCTCTCCCAAAAATGAGGCGGTATGAAGAATACCCAGTGGCGTCACTCACAGTACTGTTGTAAGCATGTACCACAGCGGCAATATGATTACCCCAGTGCTGTTTCTTCTTTGGGGGAGGAGTCCCCAACATATTCAACAAAGTTCGGCTAAACCTCTCAAGCTGAGGATCCCCTTGTGGGTGGTAAGATGTGGTCCGAGACTTCTTTATGCCTAGCAAGGTGCACAGCTGGTGGGCTAACCAACTCTCAAAGTCTCTTCCTTGATCGGAGTGGATTCTGACAGGCAGCCCATAATGCACAAATAACTTCTCGACAATGAATTTACCCTCAGTGGTTGCCTTCTGATCTTTGGTGGGATAGGCCTGCGCATCGTGGTTAAATCATCAGTCACCACCAGGATGTTATTTCTTCCACCTGTATCAGGTTCCAGGCACAGGAATTTAATGCAAACCAACTCTAAAGGCTCTTGGCTTTGCAAATGTCCCATGGGAGCAGCCTTAACTGGTAATGTCTTACGCTGGATACATGCTAAACAGGAATGACAATAGCTTTTTATCTCTCCTCTCATATTGGGCCAGTAGAACCTATCTCTAATTAGGCAGAAAGTCCTCTCTGTTCCTAAATGCCCATGGTCATCATGCAAAGAGTTTAGGAGGGTTGAGCAATGTTTCTCAGGAAAGAATAACTGCCATTTCTCCTCCCCATCCTCTGAAGGACCTCTCCTATACAGTGCTCCATCCCTTAACTGCAATCTGTTCCATTCCCGATGTAGAACCTAGGCTCTTCAACAGTAATCCGGGGTCCTGCTCATTCAGGGCTTGAATAGCCAGATGACATTGAGGATCCTGATCCCTTCTTAAATCTCTTTTGGATACCTGAGGAAGGCCCTCACCTCGAACTTGTGTCAGCCCACAGTAGCATCTGGGTATCCCAGAGGGGTGAACTCCAATAGATTCGGCGCAACACCTCCCTTCATCTACCAAGCCATGCCTTGGCACAAGGCCTGCACACCTTCTGCAGCCACATAGGCCCAGTTCCCCGACTCTTCCTCTCTTCTATGAGGTCTACCAGATAAGGCATCTGCATCTCGATTTCCTGCCCTAGATCTGTACTTTAAGCTGAATTGAAATCCAGCCAAGGCATCCAGCCATCTGTGTCCTGTCGCATCCAATTTGGCTGAAGTCAAAAGGAATGTCAAAGGATTATTATCTATCTTTACTACGAACTCAGCTACATACAAGTAATCCTTCAGTTTGTCTACTACTGCCCATTTTAGAGCCAGGAACTCCAGCTTGTGAACGGGGTAGTTTCTTTCGGATGGGATAAGGCTATGACTCACATAGGCCACTGGTCTGAGGACACCGTCTTGTTCTTGATAGAGAACTCCTCTCAGACCATCTTGACTGGCGTCCACATGAAATTCATAAGGCTTGCCATGGTCAGCATAAGCCAAAACCAGTGCTTCATTGAGACTCTTCTTTAAATGACAAAATGCTTTTTCACACTAATGAGTCCATTGATCTTGTACTGATTCTCCCTTCCTGCGACCACTAGACTTCTTTGCCTTGGATCCATCCTCTACTTATCCCGTGGCCACTTGTAACAGTTCATTGAGAGGCCAAGGAATCTTGGTGAAGTTTGCTACAAACCACCGATAGTAAGAGCAGAACCCCAAGAAAGATCTTAGTTCAGTCACAGTCCTTGGCCTAGGCCATGTAGTAACAGCCTTTAACTTCTTCGGGTCCGTGGCAACCCCCACATGCACACTTGTAATAGGAATAAAAGTGATCAAAAATTTTTTTTTTTGGAAAAAAGCGTCAAACTAAAATAAATAAAGTAAAATGAACAATAAAAAAAAAAAAAAACATTTTTAAAGCGCCCCTGTCCCCGTGTGCTCGCATGCAGAAGCGAACGCATACGTAAGTCCCGCTCACATATGAAAACGGTGTTCAAACCACACATGTGAGGTATCGCTGCGATCAGTAGAGTGAGAGCAATAATTTTGGCCCTAGACCTCCTCTGTAGCTCAAAACATGTAACCAGTAAAACATTTTAAAGTGTCGCCTATGGGGATTTTTAAGTAGCGAAGTTTGGCGCCATTCCACAAGCGTGTGCAATTTTGAAAGGTGACATGTTAGGTATCTATTTACTCAGCGTAACTTCATCTTTCACATTATGCAAAAACATTGGGCTAACCTTACTGTTTTGTTTTTTTTTAAAGTACAAAACTGTTTTTTTTTCCAAAAAAAAAACACGTGAGAAAAATTGCTGCGCAAATATCTTGCGAGATAAAAAGTTGCAATGACCGCTATTGTATTCTCTAGGGTCTTTGCTAAAAAAACATATATAATGTTTTGGGGTTCTATGTCATTTTCTAGCAAATAAATGATGATTTTTACATGTAGGAGAGAAATGTCAGAATTGGCCTGGGTGCTCCAGAACGCCTGAAGGTGCTCCTTGCATGTTGGGTCTCTGTATGTGGCCACACTGTGTAAAAGTTCCACACATGTGGTATCGCCATACTCGGGAGTAATAGCAGAATGTGTTTTGGGGTGTAATTTGCGGTATGCATATGCTGTGTGTGAGAAGAAAAAAAAACTTGATTTTGCAAATAATTGTGGGAAAAAATGACAACTTAAAAAAACTCACCATGCATCTTTCTAAATACCTTGGAATGTCTTCTTTCCAAAAAGGGGTCATTTGGGGGGTATTTGTATTTTTCTGGCATGTTAGGGTCTCAAGAATTGAGATAGGCTGTCATTAATTCAGGTGTGATCAATTTTCAGATATTGGCACCATAGCTTGTGGACTCTAAAACTTTCACAAAGACCAAATAATATCAACCGATTTGGGTTATTTTTACCAAAGATATGTAGCGGTATAAATTTTGGCCAAAATATATGAAGAAAAATTACTAATTTGCAAAATTTTATAACAGAAACGAAGAAAAATTCATTTTTTTTACAGATTTTTCGGTCTATTTTCTTTTATAGTGCAAAAAATAAAGAACCCAGCGGTGATTAAATACCACCAAAAGAAAGCTCTATTTGTGTGAAAAAAGGACAAAAATTTCATATAGATACAGTGTTGCGTGACTGAGTAATTGTCATTCAAAATGTGAGAGCACCAAAAGCTGAAAATTGGTCTGGTTATTAAGGGGGTTTAAGTGCCCAGTGGTCAAGTGGTTAAATAAACAGTTCAAGTATGTTTACTGTATTAGTGATAACACAAAAATAGGTATATCTCAACTTTGTCAGATAGTAAGAAAACACTCTTACAAACAGATATTTCATCTATACTTATCAAAAAGGCAATATAATGGTGCAAGGTTCCTTTAACTGTAAATGAACACAAATGTTAACCCAATCACAGAAACCTACATGAACAGGTTAACAGGAGAGTAGACAACTGGCACTATATCTTCTGTGTCAGATTTCTCCCTTCTGCCTCCTCAACTCACAGGCCATTAAATCTTGCACAATACAAAGAAACAATATACAGAATATTATATTTAAATTGGCTGGCTCCCTTTAGATGAAGTCCAATGCAATTAACGCACATGAGGGAAAAGGATAACAAAAGGTAAAAGGGTATTCCTTGAAATCCAGATGTCTTCAGCTAGCCCCGTTGTGTTGTAACTAAAGTAATCCTTGATAACAGGGTATAGCAAATTTGACAGAACTTTAGATTATCCTTGTTATATTGTAACTTCCTTTGATATCAACCTAATGGTGTTATCCAGTATAGCTACTAGAATCAATAATGTGAACTGGGTATAGATGTCTGCTTTCAGTGTTCGTTATAAAATAAGAACTGACTTCAGTGGAACTACAAGCTGAACTGAGAATGATGTCTGAAAGCAGTGTCTTTAACAATAAGATGGGCTATGCCCGCTCACCACTCTGGTACTCAGATACAGTCAGCAACAATGTAGATGATGATAAGACTCTAACAGGAACTCTCTGTGTATCCTGGCTCTGGGAAATGGCGCCCACCGTGCCATGCTGCAGCCCACTGGGATCTGAAGTGTAGGCATCTCTGGATGACCTGGGACACCCTCCGGTCCCCTGCAGGGAAGAAGCGATGCTGTCCGCAGAGGTCCCTCTGGGTCCCTCTGGGTATAGCTGTCTGGCTCCCCGCTGTGTAGGCCGCAATTCAACAGCAGCTCACTGTCACACAGTATAAAAAAATTTAAAAAAAACATTTAAAATCGGTATTGCACACTCCCAAATGGCATGCACACTTTCTTTCCATGCCATTTGGGAGTGTGCCATACCGATATGCACCACTGGAGGGAGTCTATTATCGCCCGCATTACTAAGTCTATGTTTTTATTTTGGTTTATTTGTATCATTTTATTAATTCTTTTATCCTGTTACCATCAATTGTTTTTAAGTATGTATCAATTAAAGATTGTTTTAAATAGATACACATATAAGTACAAGCAGCAAGCAGGATGATGACCCAATTAACACAGCGCTGTATCCATGGTGACCAGAATGCCATTGGACTTAAATACTGAGACTGTGGCATCTCGAGTCTATCCTTGAGAGAGTCACGTGACAGTGACGCAACGCGTGGGAGGAGCCTAGGATGCTCACTGCAGTTTGACACTTGGAGTTGAACGGCAGCGGCTTTTGAGAGAAGTCTCGTCCACAGTGGCTGACTGCGATCTGCATACTTATATGCTTTTACCTAACTGGGCGCACGTGAGTGTATCTCTGTGCAGTTTGCTTGTGTCCTTTTATCCAGTTCACCATGCAATGGTTTATTTCTCTGCTTGTTTTTCATAAAATCGCCTGTGTTGAGAATTAGACTACCAACATGAATATGGCTGAAGCAGGATGCTAGAACAAGTCATGAACAACGATCTAACACTAATTAAATTAATTCAGCTTAATAAGTAATGAACTGCTGGGACAATTTCATATAGATTCTGGACTAACATATCTCCACTGAACACTTTATCTTTAAAGGTTGCACACATTGGCAACATACACCAGAATGTTTTTTTATATATATTTTTTTATATATATTTTTTCACATTTAGGACTTGTGGCATTTTTTTGTGTGCACTAGCACCAGGAGTTTTGCTGTTTTCACACTTGTCAGTTATATTTGTATTTATATATGTGCTTTATTTATTAGAGTGACATAGTTTATGTGTTTTCTCACAGCACCATTTAGTACTGGGGCGGGTTTGTATGCATGCACTAGCACCAGGATTATTTAATTAACCCTTTTGCATATATTATTTCATTGCTGGCTTTGCACACATTTATTGTAGTGGTTGGGTCCATTATATGCACATTTAGCACACTATTTTATGCTGATTAATCATATATTAGAGCGCATCAATTTTATATGTTTTTTTTTATACTTTGTGGGATTCTGATGACCTCCTATTGATAGCAGCTTTATTTTATTGATTAGTCTGCCTCTATTTAGATTTTTATTTTTTTCACCTATTTATCTATTTTATCCATCTCAGCACTGTCACACAGACCTCCTGCTGGCAGAGTCAAACGGCATCCCGAGAGGCTGATCTATGCCGCCCCAGCCCTTTTTATATCCTTTCCCAGCAATCCGTTCTGTCCACTAAGTGATCACATTCTCAGCTGCATAAGAGCTCGGGGGAGGAGAAACAGCCACACACTGAGCTTCCCAGTGAATGGCTGTGCAGCGGGGGGGGGGGCAAATCTAAACATTGGAGGAGAGCAGGTTGAGTTCCCAGCATGGGTAGAGAACTGACCATGCTGTGTTCTCCTGTGTAGTGTGGTCAGTTTTTAACAGGAAAGCAGAGGGACTGGCAGGAACACCAGGAATTTCACATAAAGGAAGCAATACAAAGAGAACAGGAGACTTTCTCACACAAGTACATGGTAAAGCAGCCACATATCAGGTAACAAACGCTCTAACTAGTTGTGTTCTTTCCCATACTTCCCAACATTTTGAGATGGGAATGAGGGACACCTACTAACAAACGTATATAGGCATAGGACACTCCTCCTGCCACACCCCCTTAAAGGAGAATTAACCAAAAAAGTTTCATTAAATCCACAAGTGCTTTTTTTTTGTTACCGCTACTATTGCTTTATATTGGCTTTTAAAATGTACAAATGCAGCAGTTTATAAACTGGAGGAAAGGTTTAGCACTGAGAAACACTTTTTGAAGAATAAAAAGTGCATTTTATATACAACTATATAGATCAGATCAAAATGAGGGACAAATGAGGAGTAAAGAGAGACAGAGTGACTTTGTTCCAAATCAGGGACAGTCCCTGGAAATCAGGGACAGTTGGGAGCTATGTCTTTCCCCCGACCCCTAGCTGCCACAGTCCGGTCTGAATAATGTGTCAAGCGGACTAAAACTCAGACACACGATCTGAAATGTTTCAAAACCCAGGCTGTCCGGGTGGATCCTGGACAGGTGGCACTGGCAGCCCTATATGAAGATGTGCTGTAGGGCTCTGCCCTGCCTTCAGGACCTAGCGGAGACTCGATGCGCGTCTGTACACATGTGGGGGATTCCTCTTCTACGTCTACGTGCATGCGCTGTAGTCCGAACCCACCCCGCGGCAAAATCTTCGCACATGTGGAATCCAGCAGCGTGCATGCACCGCAATATGCTACAGGGAGTGCAACATCGTTCTCAACTAGATCAGAATGAAGGAAGTGCTTAAAGTCTTTTTTTTTTTTTTTTATGTAGACTAAATGGGGAGAGAGCCAGACACAAATAAGTTTTTTTCCGGGTGAAGATCCACTTTAATATTAGTTAGTAGCAATGTATCGATCAGAGGTGCGGCTAAACACACTCCAGCCAGCAGATGGCGCTGCTAACATGCAAGTCTCCCTAGGGCCATGTGATGTCATTGCTGTGCGACACTACACATGGGAGAACATGTGATGGTTGCTGCATTGTACGGTATAGATCAGATGTAGTGCACGAGTCGGGATGTCACTGTTTGTCATTAACAGGTATGGTGTGTGTTCTCTCCTCGTATCACCTATATTACATGTATTGTACCTCGGACACAATGAGGCAACCTTATATAAGTATCTGCTTACTAAAGTATAAATGGGATCTCTGCTCTTCAACAGCTGAGTAAACTTCCTGGAGCTCAGTGCCTGTGGAGCACCCTTTCATTTCCTGGAGTCCTGAACAAGCCGTTCAACAAGCCTGTGCTTTCCTTCCACTGTTCTCTTTATAACACGCCACCCCAGCAGCACATTCTGGTCCCTTTCCCTTAGCTGCTTCATTCAACTGCGGGTCACTTCCAGACCTGCAAAGTCTATGGGGAAGATTTTCTAAAAGCAAATAGGCTATTTACTTTGCAAGGGAATGTATCATGGACTTAGCAATGTGGTGAAAAATTCACTTTGCAAAGCATACAGAAAAACGTTCAAAAAAAAAAAAAAAAGTGTTTTTGCTTCCACAGGATTGATTGATGGAAGTCACCTCATTCTGTAAGCTAAGGAAAAATGCCCTTGCAAAGTCAAAGCCTATTTACCTTTAGTAAATATATCCCTATGATTCACTGGAATCGTAGATCACTTAGAGGTTCTCATGTGACAATACTGATTGGCTCAGTGCTGTCACATGATCCTCCGAATCCAGAAGTCCTGGGTATTTCTATTGGCTTCCAACACTTAGGGCTGGTTCACATCAGAAACAGTGGGCTACTATTCCAGAACAGTCCCGCCGCATAGACAAGGCATAGTTCTGTGTCTCCTATGTGTCCGGTTCACACCACTGCTTTGCATGCAGTACTTTTTTTTTTCTTATCCGCACAATGCACCATGTGGCTGGCAATCAAACTTTATGAAATGTCTTCGTGACATCTCAATAAAGTTCATTTAAAAGAGAAGTATGGAAAAAAAAAAGTCGGATGCAACATCAATCTGATGCATACGTCCCCCGCCACCTTTACACTGAGAACTGAGCAATCAAACACCTCTGATTGCTCAGTTCTCTCCTCTGCTCTGAGCAGAGAGCTGTGATGGTCAATCACTGGCTCTCTGCTCTGCCTCGCCCCTCCTGCGCTCACTGACTGCTCTGACATATTGCTCAGTACAGTAATGAACAGATAACATACATTACAGTGTCAGTGTACAGAATGGTCTGTATATAATGTATGGTGTCAGCAGGGTCGGGTGTATTTTGGTGCACCCCTCCATATGACACACCGTACTGTACATAGACTTACTTGATATTGTCAGTTAGACTATACTGATCAAGCTTTTAGGCTCACATCTGTCTGGCCGGGGTTTCAGTGCAGTTTTTTAAAGGAGTCCAGTGAGGTTTTGTTCACCGGATCAGGTACAAATTTTTACATGAATCACACCTGAGCCAGACTGAAAAACATATGGGACTCTTTTTAAAAATGCACTGTGGCCAGCCTGGACATATGTGAACCGGCTCCATAGAAAGCTGGTTTGATCAAGTCATGCGAATCGGATGCGGTTTAAAACACATCCATATCGCATATATGTGAACCAAGCCATAGATATAATTTGTGTCATTTGTATTATCTGCCATGTGTTGCAAATTTAGTGTTTACGCTATACATAAACACATGAAAATATATCCTCCATTTTAGTTAATTCATGTTATTGCCTGCTTTTGCTTTCAGTGATCACTATGCAGTCCATCCAATGTAACCCATCAGCATTTTCTTGTTGAAAATATATTTTCAGCACCTAAATATATGTAAATTATTTTCAAACCGTACCAGGTACCTCGGAGATGAGGTGGATTCATCTGAAGATCGCTCCAAAGCTTTGCTGGAGAAGCTCCGCCAACAAGCCAGGAATCGCCAATTAGAATTTCAGGATAAGAAAAAGGGAGTACATGAAGGTATTAAGTCCAGCAATGAAGAGAAAGATGATAATACTAAAACAAAGGACCACAAAGAGGAACCTGAAATAAAGAGAAAAGTGAAAAAGCGAAAGAAAAGTCTCCCTGACACAACAGGTGAGGTTAAAAAATCCACCAGTGATGCTAAGCTGAAAGAAGAGCAAGTGACTGAGGAAGTTAAGGTGAAAAAACTGCGCAAAAAGAAAATTCCCAAAGAAACACAGGAGAGTGTTACCCCAGAAGAACCAAAAGAAGATGCAAAGGTGGAAGAGAGAAGTTCTGCTAATGCTAGTGCCTCAGGTCCAAACTCCCTCCTGCTAGGTGGCTTTGAGGCTAAACGTATTCAGAAGGTGAGAGTGCGGTGTACTGATTACAGGCTTTGTATTTTCTGCTTGGAGAAATCCCAAATACTAGATAGGCATACAGGGACTTCTGAATACTTTATTTGCGTTTGCATTGTTGTTGTCAGTAAAATGCCATGTCCCCTGGCTGCTAGTTTGGACTAACTGGCAGGTAACTTCTCTGTGAATGCGTCCATGCTTTTCAGATCTGTTTTCTGTAAGAGGTTTTCTATTATAAGTTTATTAGCTTTGTGCCTAACTTAAGGAGTCCAACTCCTATATATAAGGTCAGATTTTTTATTTTTTTTTTTTACCTTGGATAGAGAAAAGGTGGTAAAATCTCTGTCAAGTTTTTATTGCCGTCGGCGTCCTGGCTGGTGAGATTTGTCCTGGTGACCATTCTGTTGAGTAGAGGAATTGATGGCAAATCCCAAATTTTAGAGTTTTTGCAGAAACAGAAGATGAGGGGAAAGGTTCCAGTGGGAATATCTTTTCTGGTGACAACTGTCTGGGAGGAGATTTCTTCATAGCTTTGGACAGGTTTTCACTTGCTTCACTTCTTGTCTGAGAGAGACAACAGGAAGGGAAATCTCCTTGGTGGTATAACAGGATTTTACCATCTACTGTATCCAAAACGAATAAAAGGTTTACAAATATTTTAAAGTGCACAGTTGACTAGGCCATTCTTGACCTCTCTAGCTGCTTGTAATGTGATATAAGTAATTCTCAAAGATCATACCAAAGACTCTAAGGCTTCTTTCACACAGAAAGCGATATTACCAAATCCATCTATGACCAGCTTAAAGGTTTGCTTTAAGGTGCGTTTACTGATTAATAATTCACAAATAACTTAAAGTAAAACTTAACCCAAAAGGGGAAGTTCCACTTTTCTGCTTCTTCACCCCCCCCCCCTCCAACTTTTGGATTTTTTTTCCAAGGGGGGGGGGGGGGTACCTGGTTTTGAGGGGTACCTACTCCTCCTATCACCTAGGCCATCCGAGCGTTTGACAACTCCCCCCCCCCCCCCCTTTGGGATATGTCAAAGGTCCTAGAAGGCTATGGGGTCAGACCGGCCAACGCATGCACAGTGTGAAGCCCCAAGGAGTCACAGCCGGCTTCCCACAGTTGGCATGGTGGTGCTGGGGACCCGAAGACTGGAAAAAAATGGCCTGGTTGAGCATAGTGCAGGATCCCTGGACAGGAAAGTGTCAGTATTTGTAGCTGCTGACTTTTAACTTTTCAGGGGAACTGAAGAACTACTTTAATGCGCAAAGTCTGGTAACAGGTTCATTTTAAAGTTTAACCTATTAAACCTAGGGCAAAGGGTAAGGTGTTTAATTTTAAGAGTCAGGTAAATGGTTGATGTTAAAATGAAGAACCGAGTTAAATGCTCAAACTTTGTTTAGGAGGTAGTTGGTTTATGTACGGAAGGTAGGTTAAATTTTATAGGGAACGGAAGCCTGTCATGAGAGAAATATCGAGGTTGAAAGTAATGACCTTTTCTTCTGAAAATGCTAGCCACCTGGGTGTCGTGTTATACTAATGCTTAATTAGGAGATCGGGAAATAAATATAGTCTTGCCACACCAGCAACAGAATCTGTTACTGTTCACTCTTTGTAAGTCTCCTAACTAGTATCTAAACTGGTAAATACGTTATAGCCCTAAGCAATCATTTGTTGATCCTGTTGGCTATATAGAAATACTCTTCAGACAGGAACAGCAGGGAAAACGTGGCAGTATCTTCATTAACAAAAACATTCATGTCAATTTCCTGTACTAGTCTAACATTTGGTATGTGGCTAATATAAAACATTTCTGTCATACTGGATCCACCTATAACTGTATGTTGTGCATCAGTTCAAATGCTGCATTGTTTGATGATATCACTGGAATGAACATCATCTCCACTTAGGGAAATACTTGCCATAGACAGAAAATAAGAAGTTAGCTTTGCAAGTGGGCTTGAGACCATAAAAAATTAAAATAAATCAACATTTTTTTTATTGTGCAGGTGATGCCAGTTCTGCCACAGTGGTTGGCAAAGCCTTCTGTTGTTCACAAGGAAATCAAGCAGAACCTAGTTTCAATTCCCGATGTCCCTGGTTTGCACCCTAGGCTTGCACTTAAACTAAAAGCCAACAAAGTGCATTCCCTTTTTCCAGGTAGGCCCAGACATCCATTCTTTAAATTATTTTTATATTTTGTAATTTATTTATGTTAAAGGTTATCATTTTTCATTTTATCCCCTAAAACTCTGTTTTATGTTTTGTTGCCTGATTGTTAGTTCAAGCTGAGGTTATCCCAGCTATTCTGGAGAGCTGCACTCATGGATTTCTTCTGGGAAGGGGAGGATATCGCCCCAGTGATATTTGTGTGTCTGCACCCACTGGCAGTGGAAAGACTCTGGCTTTTGTCCTTCCCATAGTACAGGTGAGCATGCTGAAATTGAACTCTGGATCTTTCTGCTGCTATTTATCTTCCCACCTTAACGGCACTGTATAGTACTTGGAAAAGCGATCTGCATTCAGGTCATTTTTCAGAGGCGTTTGATGCCTTCTTACTGCCTGCTTTAACTCTGGAAGTGGGGCACCAATGTGTTTGCCATTTTTCTGATTCCTTTGCAGTACCACCGAACATGACTGGGGGTATTGGTGCACGCTGTTGATAAAAATGCACTCAACCCTGTGTTTTAACTGAACCCCCCCCAACCACAAGCCGCTTGGCCACAGCACGGGTACAACGCAATGTACTTACAGTTTTCGTGCAGGTTTCTGTAAGTTTCCCTAGACTTTCAATTATGTCCCGCCTTTTTGGTGTGTTTTCTGAAAGCGCACCAAAAGTCTTGCATGCTGCATCTTTGGTGTGCTTTCAGAAAATGAGACAAAAATGCGGGACATAATAGAAAGTCCATTGGAAACCGCATGTACACTGCGCTGCACCTGCTCTGTGGCCAAACCTCAGCGTGGCACTGTGAAAAGGCCCTGAGGGCCCACTTACACTGGGAACTGCATGTGAATCGCACAGGAACGCTGTGCGGTTCCTGTGCAATTCCAATGCAGTTCTATGCAGTGCGATGTTAGCTCATTCATTTTGAAACGCACTGCAACCGGATTGCATGGTACATAGCTGCGTTTGCAACCTGCATTTGGGATGTCATTAACTTTGCACTGACACACCCTGCAGATCACAAGGGCAGTGCGATTGGAATGCAGTGCAGGAACCCAACATGGAACATGGGTTTCCTGCACAGCATTCTATTGTGAACGGGCCCTAATTAAACCCTTACTTGCTTAAAGCGGAGTTCCACCCATTTCTGTGTTTATTAAAAGTCAGCGGCTACTAAAAGTGTAGCTGCTGACTTTTTATAAACAGACACTCACCTGTCCCACGGTCCAGCGATGCGGCCGCCTGAAGCTTCGCTTCTCTCCCTCGCTTCTCTACCTCTCCTCTCCGCAGCGCCGGCATTGCAAGTGTGGGCACCCGGCTGTGACAGCTTGCGGCTTCACAACCGGGTGCTCACTGCGCATGCGCGAGTCCCGCTGCTCATTCTGAATGGCCAGGCAATCTTCAGGGACCTGTGACATGTCCCAGAAGATTGCAAGGGGGGGGAGAACTTCCGCTCAGGGCCGCGGAACCATGGGCAGAAGTGGGAGCTAGGTACCCCCCCCCAAAAAAAAAAAGAATTACATGCCAAATGTGGCATGTCAGGAGTGCTTAAAGCGGAAGTTACATTTTTGGGTGGAACTCCGTTTTAAGTGGCTGGATTGTCTTTCCATTACATTACTTGCATGTGTTTTAATGTTTATATCATTTCAGCTCTTGGTGGAAAAGGTGCTTTTCCCCCCTCACCTTCCAGGGCAGCTACTTGAGAGATGATTGGCTCCGCCCTCCACAGGAAACACAAATCAGATACGATTTAAAGGGCCCCTCCCTTTCCTCTGACCCGCAGTTGCTTTGTGTTTACAGACCCTCCAGGAGCACCGACGTGTTTTTTGTTTTCTTAGGTCTGGTAACTGTGGTTGGTGGACCCCCCTTCTCTGGTTTCATCCAGGACTAGTTGTGGCCAAGTCTTGGGTGATAGTCTGTTCTTTTACCAGAAGGATTCCCTATTTCTGGGGTTGCTCGCCTACCTGGTGATGTGAGTGGTGGCAACTCCCTTCTATTTTTCCCCCAGCTCTGCTGTGTGGAACTGTGTCCTCCTCGTGCTTCATTGCGGATGGCGTCGGAGGACTTCCGGCGGCAAGATGGTGCCAGAACCGGGAGTCACATGACGCACTTAGGGACGCCGTTTTTTCATTTAAGGAAGCACAGCGTGGATACATTGAGGACATGCTGCACGGGGAATAGTCTGCTAAACGCCGGTCAAGTGCATTTTGCAGGAAAGCAGGAGTCTACTCTACGGCCAATCTCCACTTGCTTCATGGAGCTTGAGGACAGGTCTGAGGATGTAGCGTCCGCTCATATTGAACCAGCGGCAGCATCCGGGTCCCATACTGCCCCAAAGGTAAGCCCTTGTCTGTGGATAGCTCTACAGCAGGGGACTTTTTGTATGGAACTTTTTATTTATGGCCCTTGTTTCTGCTTTTTTCTTGGCCAAACTGGTGAAGAAAAAATGTGGGAACTGTAGGGCCAGGCTTTCTGATAGTTATAAAAAACTATTTTGTGAGGATTGTATTCCATCCAAAGCTAGTTCAGAAACGTACTCTTTAAAAGAGTTAATGTCTTCTATGAAGGAGGTATTGTACTCCTTTCAGTCCCTTTAATGACCGGGTTACTGGTTTAGGGTCTTCCTCATCTAGACCCATAGCTCAAGAGCCTTCAGCCTCTGCTAAATTCCTTCCTTTGTTAGTCCCTGAGACCGTTAGTTCACGCAATACTTCTGATCTGGAAGAAGGTGAGAATTCAGTTTCTTCATCAGATGAGGAATCTGCATCAGAGGAGGATACGGGTAGCTCATCTAAATATCTTTTTCCAGTTGAAGATATTGATGAACTACTAAAGTCAATATATACCTCGGAGCAGATTGAGATGCCACAGCAAGCCCAATCTGTACAAGTTAAAATGTATAGGGGCGGAAGTCAAAGTATTTTCCGGTACACCAATCACTTAGGGACATGATTCTTTCTGAGTGGAGAAAACCTGAAAAAAGGTTGTTCCAGTCCAGGGGACCCAAAAGAAGATTTCATTTTCAGTCTGAGTTTGAGGAGATTTTCTTTAGCACTATGTCGCAGGTGTCCAAGAGGATCAAATGGATAGAAAGGCCGACTCATTGCTACGTAGGCCTGGGATGCTTCAGCCTTTTCTTTAGGTCCGGCGGTAGCATCCACCTGTGTGGCTAGGAATTTAGACGTATGGGTTCAGCTTCTGGATGATCTTCTTTTATCCAACACCCCCAAAGAAGAGTTTAGGGAGTCTCTCCCACTCATTGCCAAGTCCGTTGCCTTCTTAGCTGATGCAGCAGCAGATTCAGTGGCAGAAGTCATGGCTTTTTTGCAGATTCAAAGTGTATCGATTGTCCCATATCTAGATGATTTTTTGCTCGAGACAAAGGGTCCCTTGTTCAGGATCTGCAGTTGGTTTTGCAGACATCTCAGAAATTGTGTTGGAAAGTCAACCAGCGAGAGTCTTGCCTGGTGCCCTCCCAGATCATACTTTTACTGGGTTATCTTATAGACTCTGTTGTCCAAAAGATTTTTCTTCCCGAGGAGAAGATTTTGAAAATTCTTCTTTTCGTGCAGGCATTCAAGTTGCTCCCTCAGACCTCCCTTCGGTGGATCATGCAGTTGCTGGGATTGATGACTGCGGCCATTCCAGGGGTGCCTTGGGCCTAATTACACTCCAGACCCCTTCAGGCTTTTCTTTTACTCCATTGTGATCGCAGGAAGAACTCTCTAGATCTGCTGGTACAGCTGCCAGGAGAGAATTTTCTCGATCTCTCCTGGTGAGAGCAGTGAGAACATCTGCAGGGAGGGGAGGATTGGGCACAACATTTCCTGGTAAAAATTACCACAGACCCCAGTCTGTGGGGTTGGGGTGCTCACTCACAGGACTGGCAGGCCCAGGGAGCCTGGTTACCAGAGGAGGCAGGCCGCTTCTTGAATTTCAGAGAACCTCTAGCTGTGAGGAAAGCTCTTGTGTCTCTGGAAGAGAGGGTCTATTCAAAAGACCTATTAATTTTCTCAGACGATGCCACAACAGTGGTGTACCTAAACAAGCAAAGGGGCACTCGCTCAAAGTCGCTTCTGTCATTAACACAGCAGATTCTGTCCTGGGCGGAGATCAATGTCACTTCAGTCAGGGCAGTCCACATCAGGGGGTCAGAAAATGTGCTGGCGGACTATTTGAGCAGGGTGGGCATCAGTTCCAGCGGTTGGGAACTACATCAAGGCACGTTCTGGGAGGTAGTGCTAAGATGGGGTCTTCCCACAGTGGATCTTTTTGCCTCCCGTCTCAACAGAAAACTGACGGCGTTCTTCTCTCTGGAGAGAGAGTCCTTGGGGACGGATGCTCTCTCCTTCCCGTGGGATTTCACTCTGGCTTACGCCTTCCCTCCTTTTCCCCTCTTACCTCTAGTAGTTTGGAAAATTATTCAGGACCGGGCAGAAGTGGTTCTGATTGCCCCCCTGGTGGACCAGGAGTAGTTGGTTCTCCTCTCTGAAGGCCCTCTCTGTGAATCCTTACTGGCCCCTACCAGTTCGGAAGGATCTGCTCCATCAGGGACCGGTGTTGCATCCAAACCCTCAGACCTTACAATTGATGGCCTGGAGGCTGAGCAGCGTATCCTACAGTTAAGGGGGTGTTCAGAGAGGGTTATTCAAACTATTCTGGACAGCCGTAAGTTGGTCACGAGAAGAATCTATGGGAGAGTTTGGAAAACTTATATTTCCTGGCTAAGGAAAACTGGTTTAGATTCTTTTTCCACTCCCTGTATATTAGATTTTTTGCAAGGGGGAGTGGAAAAGGGGCTCTCTGTAAGCACCTTTAGGGTTCAGATTGCTGCCCTATCTTTGTTTACAGAGAGAAGACTAGCGGAGCATCCTTTAGTCAGGAGGTTCCTTTCAGCCAGATCTAGACATGCTCCCAGGGTCATCAAACATATTCCTCCCTGAGATCCTTTTGAGCCTTTGCATGAGGCTTCCCTGAAAATTATTTCTTTGAAGATATCCTTCCTTTTAGCTATTAGGTCGGGGAGAAGGATTTCTGATCTAGAGTCTCTTTCCTGTAAAGACCCCTCCCTTCCGGAGGATTCTAGAGGACAGGGTAGTGATTAGGCCGGATCCTTTCTATTTACCCAAAGTTTCTTCCAACTTTCATAGGTCCCAGGAGATAGTCCTTCCTAGTTTCTGCACCTCTCCCAAGAATGCGGAGGAGGAAAGGTTTAGTCTTTTAGACGTAAAGAGATGTCTTCTGCTTTATCTAGAAAAGTCCAGTGGTTTTAGGAGTTCCTCCCAACTGTTGGTTTTGTTCAGTGGCCCCAAGAAGGTGTCCAAAGCGTCTAAAAGTTCTATTGCTAGGTGGATTAGGGGAGCTATCTGTGAGGCATACAAAGCGTCAGGTTGCACCCCTCCTTCTAGAATTAGGGCCCATTCAACAAGATCCACATCATGGTCAGAAAGAGCAGGGGTTTCATGGGAATACATTTCTAAAGCTGCCGTCTGGTCCTCCTCTCATGCATTTGTCAAACATTATAGAGTACAGATGCTTTCCAGCTAGGACCTTTCCTTTGGTAGGAAAGTGCTTCAGGCTGTCGTCCCTCCCTAAGGTATAGAATCGTACTTATTTTTTCACTGGTCGACCTTGTTTACCTGGTGGTGGTGTTTTTTTTATATGATTTTTTGTTTTTTCCTCTGCCAAGTGCGTCTTTGGTGGAGGTTACTTGATCTTCTAAACAACTGAGGGTCAGGGGAAAGGGAGGGGTCTTTTAAATTGTATCTGATTTGTGTTTCCTGTGGAGGGCGGAGCCAATCATCTCTCAAGTAGCTGTCCTGGAAATACCGTTACCGGTAAGTCTAACGCGGGTTTTTTGTTACAATGTTACACATTTTTTTACACAACACTGAAAAAAAAAAAAACCACAAAACTATCAAAAACAAAAAAAGTTTAAATATGTAATGTGTTTTGTAAAGGTTAGTTACTTATTAAAATAATAAAAATATCTTTATACATACCTGCTCTTTGCAGTGGTTTTGCACAGAGCGGTCCCGAACCCCTTGCCAGCACTCTGGGCTCCTCCTCAGTTTCAAGTGCCTCTTTAGCAAGCTGCTTGCTATGGGGGCACTCGCGCGGGCTTGATGCCAAACCAGGCTGCGTTCGTCTATTGACACACACAACGCAGCTTGGCTCCGCTCCCTCCTCACAGAATTTTATAGAGTACAGCTCCCGCTGCTGTCTGAGCCTGTGAGGAGAGAGAGAGAGCAGCCCTGCTGCTCTCGGGCTCAGGTAAGTAGTTGGGGGAGCTGGAGGTGGAGCTGAACATGAAAGGTTTTAAGCATAAAAGTAGTACTATAGGCAAAACTTATTTTTTTTCATTCTGGATTAAGCAAGGTAGAGTTATAACCCCTGTAAGGCTCTTTTTTGCCATCTGTGTCCCATTGGGGAGATTTCCCTTCACTTCCTGCCCCAAAGCCAAACAGGAAGTGAGGGGAAATCCCTGCAAATTAGGAGAATTCCTTGGGCAACCCCAGGTCAGCAAAACTGGTGTCCCCATTGGAACATTTCCCCTCCATTACTTTTCTGGGGACAACCCAAAATTTGGGCTTTTCTTTTATTCTCACTTTTAATAATAATGGTAAACAGGATGAATAGAGTGGGTGAATCTCAATAACAGGGGCACAGACAGCAAAAAAAAACAAAAAACTGACAGGTGTTCTAATCAGTCTCCACTCCACCCAAAACTAAGAAAAAACATTGTAATTGTAATTCCTTTATTTCCAAAAAGTTGTAGTTTACAGTTAGATAAAAAAAAAGAAAAACGCAGCATATTCAAACGACAATGAACAGAGGGCCACGCAGTTAGATCCACAAGCCAACAGGCCTAGCAGGACACGATAGATATGATCAGATATAACATTACTTTTTGTTTTTTTTGAAAAATTATGTTTATTCAACATTTGAGTAAGACATACAATACAACACATACAAAATTCGTATCCCAACCCCCCACACTTTAACTCCCCCCACCACATATAACATTACTAATATGAGAATGATCGTCGATATGCATGGTATGTAACACATATAAGATGACAGCATGTGGGACCCAGAACCTATGCTCGTAAACTTTAAACTGTACAACTATATAAACACAACAATATACCGGGAAGCTAAGCATTCCAGTGGCCAGCCGGACCCAGAGAGGGAACAATGAGGTTTGGATAATGTATAGAAGAACACTCGCATATCTAAAAAATAGAACGCCCCTGACTGAGTCAGGTATTTGGGGTAGGGGGGAAGAGAGAAGGAAGGGGGAAAGAGGGTGGGGGTTGATCAGTAGGAGGGAGAAGGAGTAAGGGGCCAGGGGTCCCTTATGCAGAAGAAAAGTACAGATTCAGAATCAAAGATAAATGGGAGAAGAGAAAAGAGAGAGCCTCTCACCCAGGGAGTTTAAGCCAAGCCCAGGAGGTCTGCCAGATTGCGAAACCCCCTGAAGTTAGGCGTCGGTGTATATGTAATGTTGCCAAGGTCTCCAGGTGTCCCGAAAGATCTTCTCACTATTGTTCAAGGTGGCTGTGAGATCCTCCATATCGCTAAGTTCATTGACTTTAGAAAACCACAGGGACGTCGACGGCAGGTTCTCAGATTTCCAACATGGGGATGCATGCCTTAGCCGCATTCAGTAGTTGAAATGTAAGAGAAGCCTTGTACTTCTTAATAGGTTGTTGCGAGAGATGTAACAGGCATGCCCCAGGGTTCCCCTCTAAATCAACGTTGGTCAAGTGCTTGACAGTACAGATCACCTCCCTCCAAAAAAGGCCTGAGTTTGAACAGTCCCATAAGATTTGTAGCATTGTTCCTTTTGCATTGCCACACTGACAGCACGTACTAGTGACCTGGGGGAAAAAAAAAGTAGTGGGTACCCTGTTCCAGCAAGTCAAGATCTTGTAAGAGGTCTCTTAAACTCTAGTGGCAATGGAAGATTTCTGGGCAAAGAAAAGAATTTTCTCCTTCTGTAAGTCAGTGAATCGGATTTTAAGTCCTGATTCCCACTTAGAGAGGAACGTAGGGATATACCCTGTATCTGGCCGAATCATGTAGCTCATCAAAAGACAACGACTAATTGCTTCCCATTTATGCTCCAGTTCTGTAAATTGCCGAAGTATACCCGGAGAGCGCAAACACCGGCGCAGAAAATTACGTAACTGGAGACTACTCCAGAAGTCTAGTGGGGGGTCAGTAGCGGTCATCCCGGCAAAAGAAGAGAGCTGGCCGTCAGATCCTATAAAGTCACAAAAATGAAGGTGGCCATTCGAGATCAGATGCTGAAAATGGGGGTTTTGGAGGCCTGGTTCAAAATTCTGGATTTCCCAATATTGGTACCATGGGAGAAGGCAATGGTGACACCAAAGAGTGTTGAAAGGCATCACTAGCAGCCAACAACATGCTATCAAGGTTAGGGTGATCACTGAACGCTTTCGGCAGAGGAGAGGTGATCCAAGGCCAACTCTTTGCAGTGTCATTAGAATCTTCCAATTCCATGGCTACCCTATGTTTTGCTTCAGCATGACAGTGCCAGTCCACTAACTGGGTGAGGTGCACTGGTCTGTAGTAGGGCTGCACATCTAGAAGGCCAACCCCTCTCCGTGGTTTCGGGGGATGAAGAAGTTGAAGCTTAAGTAGAATCTTAAGTCGAAGCCTTTGGTGGGAAACATACAAAGTCTCGAAACATTGAGCTCACCCGTTTAAAGAACAACAGAGGGAGGCGAATGGGAAGTGTCTGTAGCAGATACAGCACCTTAGGAAGTATAGTAATCTTGAGGACACTGCAGGGGCCAAACCAGGTTAAGGGGAGTGAATGCCAGTGGAGTAGATAAGCTTTAGGAAGGAGGAGCAAGGGGACAAAATTGGCCGAATAAAGAGCAGAAAGGGTCAGAAGTAATGTCAACTCCCAGATAGTGGATAGAGTGGATCACTCAGTAGAGAGGGAATGAAGAACGTAATGAGCGAGCCGTGACTCTGTCTACTGTAATGTTTAGAACAGAGGACTTGGATAGGTTGATTTGGAAAAAAAAGAATTCCATACTCTTGTAGAAAAGCAGTTTCAGAAGCGAAGTGAGCGGGTCTGTTAGAAAAAAGATTACATCATCCGCAAACGAGGCCACTTTGTGCGACCCTGATGATTTTTGATAGCCAGCAATGCCCGGTCCGCTCTTATTGTATACAAAAAAGGCTCTAAGGAAAGAATGAAAATCAGAGGGGACAAGGGGCTACCCTGCCGCGTGCCATTGGTGATGTTAAAGTCAGATCTCGTCTCATTGACCTTGACTGCAACTGAGGGATTGGAATAAAGGGATAGGATCCAACTCAACATGGATGACCTGAGCCCAATATGCTCTAGAGTGGCCCGCATGAATGCCCAGTTCACCCGGATGAAGGCTTTCTCTGCGTTTGTGGATGGGAAGAGAAGAGGCAACCTTGATGACTTGGCTGCATGGATCAGGTTAAACACCCAAATTGTTATCTTGAGGCTCCTAAAGGGGCACAAACCCTGCCTAATCCCTGTGAATTAGACTCTGGATATGGGGAAGCAGCCTATTTGCCAAAATCTTTGCAAACAATTTCAAGTCAGTGTTCAGAAGCGCAATAGGGTGATAATTCCCACATTGAAAGGGATCCTTCCCTTCTTTTGGAATAAGGGAAATATTCTCTCAATGTGTCCATTGGAAAGGATTTCCCCTCTGTGATTGAATTAAGGGTAGAGACCAAGGGTGGGGACAACGTCTCATAAAAGGCTTTGTAGTAACCTGAGGTGAGGCCATCTGGGCCGGGAGCCTTGTCCGGCTTGGAGTGGGCCAAGGCCACCCCCAGCTCCACAGCTGTTGGGTTCTTCCAGCTTTTCTTGACCTGCACTGGGGAGTGTGGGCATGCCAGAGAAGGCAAGATATGTCTGTATGGGAGATCCCATATCTGTAGAGGGATCCGGGGGGGGGGGTGTTGCCTAGATTGTAGAGGCCTTCAGAGAAGGATCTAAACTCCGTCGCTATTTCAGTGGAAGTAGTTAGCTTCTGTCCAGAGGAGCCAATGAGCTAGGATATGTAGGTTTTAGTACGAGGACCACGCAGGGCCTGTGCCAACAACGTGCCCGGATTGTTGTAGAATTCATACTTTGTACGATGAGCCCATGTCAGTTTTTGCTTTGTTTTATAATACAGAAGGGAGCGGAGATCCTGATATGTGGAGCGTGCGAGGCTAGCCTTATGCGAGCATTCTAAGCTGTGCATCCTTGCAAAAAGTTCGTCTGTGCGAGCTCCTATTCTGATCAAAGTACCCCTGACAACCGTCTTATGCGCCTCTCAGACAACCAGCGGATTGTCTATCAAACCCCCATTAATGGATAAATATTCCCACAATGTGGTCCTCCAACTGCAGTAGGGCCTCATTCAATGTCCAAGATGGGAGGGATCTGAGTTACTGGACCTAGCTGAAGCATCAGATGAACCGGCGCATGATCCGAGAGAGAGAGAGATGACGACAATACAGGTAGACACCACTCTGGAGAGGTCTTTATGCGAGATCAAAAGATAATCGAGACCCAAATAGGTGTGATGGACATGCGAGAAAAAAGAGTAGTTGCGGTCTTGAGGATGTAATAGCCACCAGGGATCAACCAAGTGGAGGAGATGCAGATCAGCCTTCAAGCGCCTAAGGTGAGAGTAGGGGGAGATGGGATGAGCCCTGCGATACATCCACTAAAGGATCCATAGCAAAGTTGAGGTCGCCCCCAAAAACAAGTAGCCCCTCTGCAAACTCCAAAAGCTCAGGAAGGAGCATCTGTAGAAACTGCAGGTGGTCAATATTCGGGAAGTAAACATTAGCAAAGGTGACCTGCATGTATGCATTAAGGTCTTAAACCTTTAGTCTTTAGGACCATTTTAGGGTTAAAAAAAAATGAAGAAATTAATAGCTATGGGGAAAACAGGGAGAAATTAGTTACATAATTAGGCGGGTTGAAAAAAGACAGAAGTCCATCTAGTTCAACCAATTAAAAAAAAAAAAGAAAATCATACAAACCCAATTCTATGCCCACAGTTGAGTTAATTGGGGCTGATAAAGGTTGAGTAATGGTTATAAAGGGGTTAAATAGGAAGACGTATTTTATTCAAACCTTTTTTTAACCTGTAAGTTTCCTTTTAACTGATGTCATATGCAGATTAAAGATCGTACCATTGATCTACATATGCGTCGAAAAGTGAATACTGTGTGACCATACATTATTGGTGTATTACTAAATCACACTTGCAGTATAATTTCACACAGGAGTTGCTGCATTTTGACAGCCATTCCAGCCATTCCTGCTGTCATAGCAATTCTTGGCTGTCATATTGATTGACAGTAATAAAGATGAGGGAAAAGGAGCTGACCATAGCAGATATACCCTAAAAACTTTGAAGTTTTTTTTAGGGTGTATCTCTTATGTTCAACCACTTCCCTACTTCCTACCCTGTCCCTCTGGGCCGCCGTCATATGACGTCTTTTACTTTCTGAGCCTCCAGGGGGCGCGCGCCCACGGCGTCACTAGGCACCCGATGTGCGTGCCCCGTGATGTCCGCTGGGCACCCGCGATTGCCTGTGAACACAGCAGGACCGCGGATGATCCTTGTCCTGTCAGAGGAGAGGAGATTGATGGTGTGTTCCCAGTACAGAGGAACACCGATCGGTCTCCTCCCCTTTGAGTCCCCTCCCCCTACAGTTAGAATCACTCCCTAGGATACACATTTAGCCCCTTCCTCGCCCCCCAGTGTTAACCCCTTCCCTTCCAGTCACATTTACACAGTAATCAGTGCATTTTTACAGCTCTGATCGCTGTATAAATGTGAATGGTCCCAAAATAGTGTCAGAAGAGAGACCTGGGAATTGTGGTAACTTATAACAGTCAGCAGAAGCACTTATTAAATAGATGTAACAAAACCCATCCGATGGTATACTTAACACACCAAGAGAAGAAAGTTGTTACGATTTAAATATCCTTTAACCTCTAGCAGGGATCTCCAAACTACGGCCCGCCAGCTGTTGCGGCACTACACGTCCCATGAATAATTGTAAAACTGTGACATTAGGATTAGGTATGATGGGAATTGTAGTTCCTGAACAACTGGAGAGCCATAGTTTGGAGACCACTGCTAGAGTGATCTCTTTGTTGGCTTGGTCTCCTTCAGTATTTCCGCTTAAAGTGGTTGTATACCCCTTTTTTACATTTCTACTTACAGTTAAGCCTATAATGAGGCTTACCTGTAGGTAAAATGAATATCTTCTAAACCTGCATGGTTTAGGAGATATTCACCCTGCATGCAGCCGCTGACAGCGGCACATGCGCAAGGAAGGTCCGGCGTATTGTGCCGGAACGGAGGACCCCCGCGCACATGCCTTTTGCCTTACAGGCTTTTTTTATTTTATTTTTTTCATTTGCGGGTATACAACCACTTTAACTATTTAGCTAAAATATCAGCCACATAGGGAGAGAAGAATTTTCAATGTGTCAGCCAACTCATTGACCTGCTATGTCTGAAGAAACCATGACACACAACACTTCATAGAGGAAGAAGCAGAACTTGTGTCTGTAATGTGTGAAAATAAATGGAATGTAGGTATGGCGCTGTTCTAATTTAAAATAAGAAACTTGTTGTGGTGGATCCTTTGTGTTAAACCCTCTGCAGTTTAGTTTACAATCATATATTGCATATAACTATAAGTGTTTATTTAAAAAATCACCAGAGGGTGCAACACACCCCAAATATTTAAAACCACAGTGGTTATCACCATTTATTTGGTCTCATTATAAGAGCACTTTTAGCTTATAGATATTTTACAAGATATTTTGTTTCTTTATACACCAGTGTGCTAATATCACTTGAGTAACTGAGTACAGAGGGTGTAACACATTTTGGAGTTTTTAGTATTTGGTTAACAATTATTTTTTTTTTTTAGCACGTTAATAATTTTTTTTTTTTTTTTTTTTTAGATAAGATCACATATGCACACTAGTTTACAGTACCTGCACTGAACATGTGAAGCACCGACAAACAATTAAATTAGTCTTTGCCGTTTTCCTTCATTCATTTTAGTTTTTTCCTATTCATATATGAATTCCTCTCACATTAGGAGTTAACCCACTCAAACTACTACCGCACAAGATATTACACTCTGCAGAGGGTGTAACTCAGGAATAGTGCTGTTTTTGCTGAAAATTCACTTATATATCTTTTGATATTTTCTGTATTTTTTGTATTGTGCTGATTAAATCTTTCATACACCCACCTCAATTTCCCCTAAACTGCAGAGGGTTTAACACAAAGGATCCACCACAACAAGTTTCTTATCTTAAATTAGAACAGCGCCATACCTACATTCCATTTAATTTAATACATTCCACCTGGGTGGTAGTGTATCTGTAGGGGCAGCAGTTCATTCTTAGCTCATTGTTTAGTCCATTTCTTATAGTACTTATATCCTACGTGCGGTTTACCCATATACATTTTTCTACTAATGTGTGAAAATAGTTCTTGTCAAGCTGTCCACATAACCCCTTCATGCTGACGTAACGCAAATATGCGGCCCTCAACTTGAAGGGGCTGTACCAGGGTGATGCCTGCAGCTACAGGCATCACCCCGGTACTGTTTTTTTGAGCCGACGGTCTGCTTTCTTGTGATAACAACCGATGCGGCTAAGCACCCACTCTATACAGAAGGATGGCAGAAGTCCCTGGCTCAGGAGGTTCTCATTAGACAAAAGGAGGCCTGGGACCTTGCTACGTAAGTACCGTAGTTTATCGCCGTTCCACGATTGTGCGCAATTTTAAAGCATGACATGTTGGGTATCTATTTACTTGGCGTAACATCATTTTTCACATTATACAAAAAAAATTGGGCTAACTTTACAGTTTTTTTTTTTTGTTTTTTTTTTTTAATTCATGAAAGTGTATTTCCTCCAAAAAATTTGCATTTTAAAGACTGCTGCGCAAATAAAGTGTGACATAAAATGTTGCAATGATCACCATTTTATTTTTTAGGGTCTCTGCTAAAAAATATATGCAATGTTTGGGGGTTATAAGTAATTTTCTAGCAAAAAATACAGATTTTAAATTGTAAGCAACAAATGTCAGCAAAAAGGCTTGGGCATGAAGGGGTTAAGCAAATATTAAAAAAAAAAAATCTTACCTTTTTTTTTTTTTTAATGTTATTACTGTGATAACATCACTTGCATAAATACCTACATATTGTACAGTGCTGCTAAATATGTTGGTGTTTTCTTAAAAGTTCAGTGCTATTACATTCATTAACAGCCTATGTTGGTCCACAGGCTTTACTGCAACGTGTTGTATGTGAGGTTCGCGCTCTTGTCGTGTTACCCACCAAGGAGTTGGCACAACAGGTAAATGGAGATTGTGTAGGCATGCTATTGCTGTCAGTAATCGCTCTTCTCTCACTCTTAATAATTAAATTTGTTTCTTCCTCTCTTGTTAGGTGTGCAAGGTGTTTAACATTTACGTGGATGGTACCGGACTGAAAGTTGTCTTGGTAGCAGGCCTTAAATCATTTGCTAAGGAGCAGGAGACTTTGGTAGTTAGAAAGTGAGTTTTTAGTTTTCAGGCGGACCACCTCATATTTTGTCATCTGCCTTGCTGTTTCATCTTTAGTGTTTGTATTTTTTTTTTTTTTTTGGCATATTGTTGCCCACAGGTTGTCTGCATTCTGCAGTTTGGCCGACATCCTTGTGTGCACGCCAGGAAGGCTTGTTGATCACATTCAGCAGACAGAGGGATTCACTCTCAGACATCTGCGCTTCTTGGTAAAACTGGACTGTATTATTGCATGACCTCTTCGGATAATACGTACAAGAGCTCTTGTTATGTTTTAGTGCCTTATGGGTTATATTTTCTCCTGCAGGTTATTGATGAAGCAGATCGTATGATTGATTCTATGAATCAGGACTGGCTACCTCTTGTTACTAAGGCAGTGTTTAAAGTGCATTCAGATACTCATCCAATGCTTTTTGCCAGGAAAGAGCATGTAGTGGCCACTGTCGCCAAGTAAGTAGCTATATGTGCAAAAATTTCACTCTCTCTGTGCTGAGTGCTCCATAGAATTAGATAAAAAATACAGAAGGACGAGGGTTGCATGGTGTAAAGCTACATTTGTAGCTAGTCTGATTTGCAGATATTTTGAGCATTCACCACCTTTTTGCATAAATATAATTTGCCCTGTTATTTCTGTACAAGTATTTTTACATTATTAATATTTTAGCATTTTTTAAAAGGGCTTTGTGTCCATGAAACTGACAGTTTTGTTCTTTAGTTCTAGCCAGTGTCAGACCCCCTTGCAGAAACTGCTCTTCTCTGCCACTTTGACTCACAATCCCGAGAAGCTTCAACAGCTAGGCCTGTACCAGCCTCGTTTATTTTCTTCCGTCCACAAACCGACACACAAGAACACTGCTGAGAATCCAGAGGAGCGCCTCTCTTCTGGAAACTTCTCACTTCCAGAGGGCCTAACGGTAAGCAGTTCAGAGGTTTTTTTTTTTTTAAATGAGCCAAGTACATACTCGTGCATTTTTGTCCTGTAGTTCATAGCAATCATACAGAATTGCTCACCTGATCTGAAAAGTAATTTAAAATCTGGTTGGTTGCTGTGGGATACAACACTTTACACAATACCAGTTCTCTTGCTGTTTCTTACTTAAAGCATAACTCCTTGAAAGAAAAAAAAATTCTCCCATGCATTGGGGTTGTTCCCGCACTGCATGGGTAAATTGCTTTTTTTGTCTAGGGGCGCACTGAAAGGCTATGATTACCCGATTCTTTTGATCCTCCCGGAAAACCGCACTCCCCCACATCCAGGAGTTGACTGTTCCTGCCGTCCTCACGTCCAGAGCCGGTCCATGGGCCTGATTACATAAAGAACAGTTCATTCACAAGACTGCTGACGTGTGTGTGGGGGGGGGGGCAGGGACAGCAGGGACCGATCTTGCACTTGAAACATTGTTGGATAGATAAGTATCTCTCTGCTTTGAAATTCCCTGGACAAAAATGAGCAGTTAACCCATGCAGTGTGGGCACTTATTTAAAAAGCAACACATTTGGATGATAATTTTTGGCTTGATGTTTACAATCTCTGTAATTAACTAATAATAATCTAGCTATGTATGCATTTACCCTTAAGTGACAGTAAATACTTGTGACTATTGGGAAATATCCATGCTTAGTCAGAGATCATGTCTTTCTTCATAGACAAAGGGATGGCCCAACTACTGCTCCTGTACAGCACTTGGAATGCCAACCAAACCAGAGCTGAAAGTTGTGGCAGGTGTCATCAGTGCAGCCTCTTAACTGTATGAAGGAAAGCAGATTTGTTACTGCTTGTTCGCTACTTGTATAAACATCCATTTTTTTCATTAGAGTATTTAAACTGTTATTAATTTAGTATGTGTGTGCATACAGTAATGTATAAGAAATTAATAAGCACATTCTTTGGTCTTCTTCAGCATTATTACATTCCCTGTAACCTAAACTCCAAGCCTCTAATACTCCTACACTTTTTGCACACTCTTCGCTTCTCACGTGTGCTCTGCTTCGCCAACTCCAGGGAGTCTTCCCACCGGTGAGTCACTTTACTTGATTTTAGGATATGGATTGTCAGCCGATATTTGGAAGACTGTCCTATGCTTGCACTGGCAGCAGTTTTTAAAGCTGAACTTAAAAAATATCTAAATACACAAGTAAAGTGTGTGTGTGTGTGTGTGTGTGTGTGTGTGTGTGTGTGTGTGTGTGTGTGTGTGTGTGTGTGTGAGCTGTCTTACTTTGTAATTTTGTTTAGCGAGCCTTATGAATCACAGATTTTGTCGGTGATCTCATCTCATGGTTGCAGTTAAAAGCAGGGGTCTTTCTTTTCTCTGATCCTTTCCTGAACCACCCTTTGTTAGATTGGTAGAATTGTGGTCCTCCTGTGAAGGGTTTTACAGAAAGATAATACAGGTAGATTCGGGTAATTTATATTAGCTGCATTTAAAAGGCATTCAATGTTTTTATTTTTAATGAAACTGCAACTAAATAAAATGGCTCGTATTACCTTGCTGAAATAGTAGGCATAGTAGCACCTTAACTTCAGAGCAAAAAGCGTAAACATCCTATGCTTTTTAACTTTTCAGTGTTCTTCTACTCCCCCCACCCCCCAAATTTGCTGACACAGCCCATTTTTCATGCCCTCATTTTCCCCGAATTTTTAGAATGCCTGACACTGAGTGACATATTCTAAGAGTTTTACAAGTTCCCCAATATTTGAAGGTACTGTGTCTTTTTTACAGGGCATCAGCAACAAATCGGGCAGCTGGGGGTTTTGGAAGTGAAATGGTTATTTACTACTTTGGACATAGTAAAAGGTTAATTTAAATTCCCTCTACAGTCAAACAATAATTTGTCCCTACTACCTTCCCCTGTGTATTCAAACCTCCATATGTCCTATGCTGGCTTTAGCAGTGACAGTACTGATAACCATCCTTCTCGACAATCATTGCAATGCAGCCCTAGCAGTCTAGCAGCTACAGTGGCTGCATGGTGTGACACAGCTGGAGTGATTTCACTGCTGGGAATTTAGTATCGTCACCCTGTCGGAGGGCAGCCATTGGACTGACCATTATTGGCGGGTAATTATAACATTAAGGAAGAGTTAAAGTTAAAAGATATCTAAATCCAGGAACAAGGGCTTTATATATTGCAGCTCACTGTTTCTTTGTTGTGGTGGCTGCATTTGTTTTTATTTTTCGGCCTATGAATATTTTCAGCTAGCACAGAAAATCTTGCTAAAAATGCAGTTTTCTTGTCACTTCCTGTTAGATGAGCTAAAACACAAACAACTGTTATCAGCCTTGTGTAAACTACTTATTGTCTCAGCTTTTATGTCAAGAAGGTAAGGAGAGGAAGACATATTTGAAGTATAGCCTGGATGACAGCCATGACTTCCTCCATAAAGACAATTAAGTGAGTCAGTGTAGCCACCAAGGAACAGAAAGTGAGTTATTGGCAGGGTTACCAGGTAAAAATAAAGGAAAACATCTGAAAAAAAAAAAAAGATGAAAAATGCAGCCAACACATTTAAGTAACGACAAGCTGCAATATATAGTGAGGAGGAAAAATGTATTTGCTGATTTGTTACGTTTGCCCACTGACAAAGAAATGATCAGTCTATAATTTTAATGGTAGGTGTATTTTAACAGTGAGAGAATAACAAAAAAATCTAGAAAAAAGGCATTTCAAAAAATGTGTAAATTGATTTGCATTTTAATGAGTGAAATAATTATTTGACCCTTTCTCAAAACATGACTTAGTACTTGGTGGCAAAACCCTTGTTGGCAATCACAGAGGTCAGACGTTTCTTGTAGTTGGCCACCAGGTTTGCACACATCTCAGTAGGGATTTTGTCCCACACCTCTTTGCAGATCCTCTCCAAGTCATTAAGGTTTCGAGGCTGACATTTGGTAACTCGAACTTTCAGCTCCCTCCACATATTTTCTATGGTATTAAGGTCTGGAGACTGGCTAGGCCACTCCAGGACCTTAATGTGTTTCTTCTTGAGCCACTCTGTTGTTGCTTTGGCCATGTGTTTTGTGTCATTGTCATGCTGGAATACCCATCCACGACCCATTTTCAATGCCTTGGCTGATGAAATGGAGATTCTGACCCAAGATTTGATGGGTTCATGGCCCCGTATATCGTCCCTTTAATGCGGTGAAGTTGTCCAGTCCCCTTAGCAGAAAAACACCCCCAAAGCATAGTGTTTCCACCTCCATGTTTGACGGTGGGGATGGTGTTCTTGGGGTCAAGGGCAGCATTTCTCCTCCAAACACGTCGAGTTGAGTTGATGCCAAAGAGCTTGTTTCTGGTCTCCTCTGACCACAACACTTTCACCCAGTTCAGGATTTCAGTTCTTCATGGCGTAGTGTGTTACCAATTGTTTTCTTAGTGACTATAGTCCCAGCTGCCTTGAGATCATTGACAAGATCCTCCCGTGTAATTCTGGACTGATTCCTCACCGGTTTCATGATCTTTGAAACTCCACGAGGTGAGATCTTGTATGGAGCCCCAGACCGGGGGAGATTGACAGTTATTTTGTGTTTCTTCCATTTACGAATAATCACACCAGCTGTTGTCCCCTTCTCACCAAGCTGCTTGGTGATGGTCATGTAGCCCATTACAGCCTTGTGTAGGTCTACAATCTTATCCTTGACATTATTGGACAGCTCTTTGGTCTTGGTCATGGTAGAGAGATTAAAATCTGATTGCTTCTGTGGACAGGTGTCTTTTATACAGGTAACAAGCTGAGATTAGGAGCAGTCCTTTTAAGAGTGTGCTCCTAATCTCAGCATGTTACCTGGTATAGAAGACACCTGGGAGCCAGAAATCTTGCTGATTGAAAGGGGATCAAATACTTATTTCACTCATTAAAATGCAAATCAATTTATAACTTTTATGAAATGCGTTTTTTTTTTTCCCTCACTGTATTGCCTTTTAATTTTGGGTTTAGATACACAGTCGGCTAAAATTTGTCCCCTTATTAACAGATGTGTTTAGACTGATAAATTAGATAAAGGGTCCTGCGAGCCTCAACTAGCCCAGTGCCTAGTTAATACCACAAATCAAAACAATATTAGTGCAAAGCATAAATAAAACAGTCCATAATATGTAGTAGAAGAGAAGATCCCTCGTGACAAGAAGGGGAACAGATTCTTCTGTTATGTTGTCTATGAACACATGGAGACAGAGTTTCCTCTTTTTTCTTTGGGATTGCTGCATCTCCTTTTCACTAACACCTGTGGATATACCACCCTTACCACTGTACCGGAGTGTCCTCCTGCGGGGTCGAATTGGATATCCATAGTGGTCGTGGAGTGTTTACCCACCTCCTAGTGGACACATGCGCTTATGACCTCCTGTAACAAGAGGTCCATCTTATCTGGTAAGCACGTCTGTGTGTCTGGGGTGGAGGATATCGTCACTGTACACAGAAGAATCTGTTCCCCTTCTTGTCACGAGGGATCTTCTCTTCTTCTACATATTATGGACTGTTTTATTTATGCGCTGCACTAATATTGTTTTGAATTCGTTTTATAGGCTTTGTGATTTCCTATAGTGTTCAGCTTGCATCTACCTGCTATAAGTTTGCACTGATTGTCCCCGTTTTTATAATACCACAAATCAGCTGCAGGCGTTAGACACGTCTCATAAATTCGTGCAAACACAGATAGATTAGCTATACACGCTGCGCTTTAAATGTACTACACAGTAAATCAGGTGAAAACCAAAGTGCGTACCATAAAGAATAAAAAAATATATAAATAAAAAATTAGTAAATCAAATGCATATAATATAATCAGTAAACAATCATATAAAGTGACATCAGTGTCTAATGAATATATATAAATACATATGTAAATTAATAATGTGCTTCTGTGCAACCAAGTGGTTAGCAAATATATCACTTATGATTGTGTCCAATGGGTCAAGGAAAACAGCAATGATCCCACTTCAACTGAAAAAAAGTGCTACTGTGCATAAAGGTGACTTCCAGTAATAACAACAATAATCACACTTTAACTGAGTTCAAAAAAATCCCCAAAAAATGCGCCCCAGTGCATAAATGTGACTTCCAGCTCTAACACTATGAACGTGCTCAAATGTCCATGCGATAAAGGTTGCTATGTTGGTGCTGCAGACCATGCAATAGTGTCCTTACTCCGGTGACCCCAATAGGTATTAAACGCTCACCTTGTGCGATTACGCTCAGTCAAAACACGCTTGTGAACCACCACTGGGCTCTATACTGATGCCGGAATCCTGGACTCTTCAATGCAGTGTCTTGGGGATACAAGGAATAAGAGAGCTCAATAGCGTAATATAGTTTTAAAAGGTTTATTAAACAAATCGAAAAAGCCTCCCACACGGGGTACTCACATATATCAGGTGCACCACTCTATGTCCAGCGTGAAACGAATATACCGAACTGGTTTCGGGATGGTATGCACTTCCTCCTAGATAGATAACCTGTCTGTCATACCGTCCTGGCCCCTCCCCAACGCGTGTCGATACCTGGATGACGTATCTTCCTCAGGGGGAATTTTGATTGCCACGCTTATTTTACCCATGCTTACTGTATAGGCCTATTTGTATCAGGTTTTAAATGTAGATAGCCAACATAATCTCCCAAGTTAATGATCTGACCAGCAGTCTGTTACGTATTATATTTATCATACATGCATTCAATATATATATATCCACTGTTCTGCTAATAAATGTGGTGTTTATATACTGTTGTGGTAACATAACCATCACTGGATTGATTGATGCCTCTTTGTATTCAACAGTCTCTTCCTTCTTGTAAAGCTCTATGGAGGGATTACCGTGGCTGAGTTCTCTTCTCGCCTCAGCCCTGGGGAGAGGAAGAAGACCTTGAAGGAGTTTGAGCAGGGAAAGCTACAGCTGTGAGTTGTCATGATGTACTAGCTTCGGTTTATTTTTTGTGAGTTTGGGTACATGTAATAAATTGCATTATATTTCATCAGTCTTGTATCCATCTGTACCCATATGTCATCAGTAATTGTGTTCATCTACATGTGAGTGTTTTGTTGATCTGGGTTTTTTTTAGAAAATCTCATCTACATATTGGTTTTTCATGTAGTTTAATAGAGTACCTGGCAATTGCCATTTTTTTTTCTATACTCTTGCTTCCTTTTCTGCTTATGCAATGTTTGTTTCTGACAGCTTTCTCTGTTTCATTGTTTTGTACAGGTTAATTAGTACAGATGCCACAGCCAGAGGAATAGACATTAAAGGAGTGAAGTGTATAATAAACTATGATGCTCCACAGTTCATCAGATCGTACATTCACAGGTGTGTCTGTCTTTTAGTGCACACAGAATGGCATATTAAAGTTCACATCTATCTAACCATCAGTTTTATAAAATTTTATCATCAAGGCTTCTGATCGGTGTAAATAAATTCATTGCATTAGGTATGTGCATAGGGGACGCTCAGAAGGCTTTTTACAAGCTCTGTGGCACACAGGAATTTCTGCTTGATTGCTACTGCACTGTTTTGCTGCGAGATGGTGTTTGTGCCCCAGCCAGTAAAGCAGTAACATATTCCTTTAGACGCTCTCCCAGTGTTTTCAGTAATTATTTCACTTTCTCCTACTTCCTGCTTGGGATGGAACACTCCCATGCTACTATCCAATCACAGCACCATAAGGCTGGCTATACACTAGTGGATTTTCATTAGAAAACTTTAATTTCAGGAAGGTTAGTGGAGTCAAACCACAATGATGACAACATTTTGAAAAGAGCAGGATGAACCTCTCATTACAAAATTGAATGTTAAATTTTGAAGTACTATCGAATGACATTTGTCAAGACATCGATTGTTTTGATGAGAGTTTTCATACAAACATTTGTTTGAAAATCTACTAGTGTCTAGCCAGCTCTAGCAAAGGTGTTCTGAGGTGGCAAATGATACAGATTTTAGTTTTAATTACAACTACTATATTCTCTGCTGCCACACATCAAATAGAAGGCATATGCTGTTCAGCCAGAAAAGTAACCAAAGCGCACAGATGCTTATGGCAATAGCCAGTGGCTTCTGGCCTGTCTCTGTAGAACTACTGTCCTGACAAAGTCCTGAGAAACCTACTGATATGCCTTCTACTCTGCAGGATTAGAAGTCCCTAAAATGCTATTCTTGCTTCTTTAAATATAATGTGTGCAGCCTTTCAAAATACATGAGTTAAAGTGCTGCTAAAGTCAATTTTTATTTAATTAAAATAATGTTATACTTACCTGCTCTGTGCAATGGTTTTGCACAGAATGGCCCCAAACCTCCTCTTCTGTGGTCCACCGCTGGCGATCTTTCTCCTTTTCCCTGTGTCCCCCCATAGCAAACGGCTTGCTATGGGGGCACATAGTGCGTGCTCGCTCCCAAGCTGTGTGTGTCTATGAAGCTGGGCTCCATAGACACCAGAGGGCCCCCCCCCCCCCGATCCCTCCTCACAGCAATTGATTGTTAGCCATTGGCTCCTGCTGCAACCCGAGTCTCTGTATGAAGAGGAAGAGAGGGGAGAGAACAGATGCAGCCATGCACAGCACTGGATCGATTGAGGACTCCTCAGGTAGGTGTTAAGGATGGTGGGGGAGGACAGAAAGCTGTAAAACATTTTTTAATTCAATCTTATTTTATTCATATAGAAAAACAAGAGACAGAAAAAATTTAAACATTACAAACATTGGTAAGCTACACCAACAATAGGTATCGTGTGTGTCGGAACAACAACGTGTCTAGGTTACATACAAATGGAGTGAAAACATGTTTAAGGCCCATCAAGAGACCATCTGTTGTAGCAACCCCTGAAAACGTTACAGGTTAAAGTAACCTTCATCATCATTTCAGAGAAAGGGAATCGTAGGTGTCCCATACGTAGTGCATCAGGAAAGGTTATATGAAAAACCTGTCTTTATGAAAAATATGTTGTAGGGGTCACACATCGAATCAGTAGCAATAGATAAGTCGAAGTCATGGTACATTTGCTTAATGGATTCCTAAGGGTGTATTTAAATCTAGAACAAAAAGGAAAAGGGGCAGAAAAGAGGGGACAGAAAGATAGGGAACAAGAAGCACTCCATCATAGTCCCAAGGCGATGTCATCTAGGCCACTCTCAGCCCAGGAGATAAACTCAGAGTAGTATCAGAACATGGACCATGAAGTCCAAGTGAGAGACAACTGTTCGTCTTTACCATATTCCTCTGCCAACAGACTTTCGAGGTCCCTTATGCGGTCCACTTCAGTAGCCCAATCCCCCAGGGAAGGCATGGTTGTCGATCTCCAGTGACTGGGAATCACTACTCTGGCCGCTGCCAGAAATTGTCGTAATACATCTTTTTTGATGGATTTGAATTTACCAGGGAGTATAGATAAGAGAACCACCTTGGGTGAAGGTTGAATGGAAGTTACTATCTGTTTACAGTATGGTTTGAAGATCTGTTGCCAATATCCCTGTACAGGAGGGCATTCCCACCAGATGTGGCGCATGGTACCCCAGGAGCCAAGACACCGCCAACAGGTATCTGGTACTGCCGAGTTGAAATGGTGTATAGTCGAAGGTCATCTGTACCATCTCGTTACCAGTTTAAATCCTTTTTCCTGGGTCTTAGTGGCTAGGGATAGCTTGTGCATCAGGATAAATCATTTTTGCCAGTCAATAGGGGAGATAGAATGACGTAATTCTGCCTCCCAAGCCACCGTAAAAGGTGGAAGGTCAGGAGAGGAGATATTGAGCAAGAGGGAGTAAAGTTGAGATACCACACATGTTGGAGGTTCCGCCTGCATGAGCAGTTCCTCAAATCCTGTTGGTTCAGCAAGGATGTCTGGAATGGATGGGAAAGTCCGAATGTAAGAAGTAGTCTGTCTCTGAAGCCACTGCTTGGGGTGTCTGGAAGTCGAACCGGAAGGGGTATCTGTCCTCAAAGTGGGGTCTGCTCAAAGGACTTGGGCAAGTCTCCTATGATCTTCTTTTCGCCATGGTCCGAATCTTGTTACGTGCATACCTGGTGGAAAGGCCAGGGTCCCAAAGAAGGGAGTCATAGGCCCCATGTGGTTCGTTAAGCCCCTTCAGTACAGCGTAAAACATTTTTTGCCTCAATGCAGGGAAAGCATTAAGGTAAAAAATGTTTTGGCTTTAGAACTACTTTAATCCACAGAGTATTCATGTGCATTTTTTTTCCCCTTACAATGATTCTTCCTATGCTAAAATCTGTATATCTATCTAAAATACCTTTTTAAATGTTTAATTTCCCCAGCACTTAGTTTTGGTAATGAAAGGTATAAATGTTTCTTTTAAAATGACTGTGTTATTTATAGAAAGTGAAAGGTCTGTGATACTATTTATAGAAAAATGTAGTGGTGAGATAAAAATTTGCTATGTAGAATCTTTTTTCCAGTGTAAATGTTTGGCTGTTCTTGTTATCACAGAGTGGGCAGGACGGCTCGTGCAGGGAAGTCGGGTCTGGCATTCACAATGCTTCTGAAAATCCAGGTATGCTTTTCTGATTAAATAATTTACTAGTGTGCCTAGGTGATGGGCCCCTTCTGCTTTTTGAAGTTTTTTTTTTTATTTTATTTTCAGCCATTTTTTTTATTCTGACTGCTTATTGCCCTGGATTTGCTAGCAGTTTCCAGATTGATATCCCTCAGTGTTATGCCTTGGGGGCCATACCCAGCCTTCACTGTGTGGGGCTGGCATGTAATGTTTGCTTCGGGCACTGGATTCTGTGTCAATGTTTTGGGACCAGTTCCTGCCTATTACTAACCAACCCACAGTGCTTAGCACATGATACGGATACATAGCTAAAGAAGTAGGGAGTTATACTCTTTACTCTTTACTTAATTGTAAAATTTGGCATTTTTTCAGGATTTTCTCAGGATGATGCCGTAGTGGCAACATGCTTCTCGGGTGATCCACTTCCGCCCACCATATCTACCGAAAACACATACAGCATGTTTGCTATGCTCCTGCCTTATGCTACTGAGATGCAGCCACAATAACATGATCAGCAACTGGGTTATTGTGTCATCTGCATTATGGACACCCAAAACCCCTTTCCTTCTGCAACTCATTCCATGAGTACTCAATCAGGGATCCATTCACTTTAGCAATGGTGAATCACAGTTCCAATAGAGCTGGGGAAAAAAGGGCTGACTAACAAGCATTCTGCAGATGGCCTACATGAAATTCAGAACACCACTTTTGGTGGTCGCTGTTCCCTTTTCCCAGAGCAATGTAATATTATGACACTGTTGCCCTCCTCTGACTCTAGTTCCCTCTAGGCTGCACACCATGAGGGCCATCTGACAAAAGCAGATTTCTCTGCCACCGTGTCTGAATTCTTCGTAAAACTTTCAGTACTCCAAGAACCATCAGTTTCCAGAGGCCAAAAACGCTACACTTCCTCTCCCTCCAGACCCTGTTCACAAATCGGAGATGGAGCCAACCAACCAAACCAGTTTGAGGAGACAATGGGGAAAATAGGTGGGGTTTCAGAAATTGTAGCAGAAGCTGCAGACTATTTTTCAACTCTGACGTTGCACAAACTAGCTTTTGTCTATCAGTAGCTGATTCTCTACAAGTAAAGCAAGACTTTGTGGGCACTAAGATGCTGGCAGAATAAAAAGACTTTTTCCATCCTTGCACAAATTGAATGTGCACCACATCAGGATTGGCCTAAGCCATGAAAGGATGTTTACTTCTATGCTTTTTGCTGAAATAAATCCCATGGGAAAGGAATATAAAATCAAACCCTTACAATTCCTATTGAGGATATTCTCCTTCCTTCTTCCTTCTTCCTTCTTCTTTCTTCTTCTTCCTTTCTTCTTCTTCCTTTCTTCTTACTTCTTCCTTCTTCCTTCTTCTTCCTTCCTTCTTCTTCCTTCTTCTTCCTTCTTCTTCCTTCTTCTTCCTTCTTCTTTCTTCTTCTTCTTCTTCTTTCTTCTTTCTTCTTCTCAAATATTTTATTGTTATATTGTCTTTACTCTAAAAGACAGATTCCTTGGTATCAATAACAATGGTAAGGAATTGTATGATATGATACAATATGCAGAACAGATATGCAAGATAAACATTATATTCACAACCACGATACGTCCAAGCTATAACATTTTATTACCCAATAAGAAGCTGTGATCAGACGTAGAACTGGTCACAGATTATAGTAACTGCCTAATCGTTTTTTATTTCTCTTTCAAAGAAAAGCAGTTATGCATATATATAGGGAGAAAAAAGGAAGGGGGGGATGTTCATGAAGGTAAAATCTTGCTAGGGATACAATTCAGTTGATCATGCCAAATCTCACTGTATCCCCCATAGATATTCGGTGGTAATCCTCAGTCAGTAGTCCCACTCTCAAAGAGGGCCCTCCCTCAGAATTGACAAACATATTCCACGGCCTCCAGGTTTTGGAATAACGTTCATTCTGATGTAGTGCCGTAAGGATTAAATCCTCCATTTTATTTATGTCCTCAATCTTTTTGAGCCAAAGACAATGGTCAGTGTCTGCGGACGTTTCCAAGTAAGAGGAATGCACGCTTTGGTAGCGTCAAGGATATGGCGGAGGACCGACTTTTTGTAAATTTTAGCTGGGATATTAGAGGCATGGAGAAGGAAAAAGGCTGGATCTTCAGCAATCAGATCTGTACATTTTTGGAAAAAATTATTCGGACCTCCTTCCAGAAATGCTCGAGTTTGGAGCAAGACCAAAAGATGTGTAGCATTGTTTCCCACTCCTCCTGGCATCTCCAGCAATGGTCCGAAATGGTTGGAAAGAATTTATGTAACTGTGATGGTGTACGATACCATCTTGGTAAATTTTTAAAGTTAGTTTCCTGTATCATCATGCATATAGGAGATTTAAACATAAACCAAATGATATGGTTGCGTTGGTCTGAAGTAAAAAAGCTGTCTAAATTGGTCTCCTATTTAACCAGGCTAGGTAGCTGATGGTTTTCGGCGGGTTTGATCAGCAGATTATAAATGGTAGAGAGTACATGGGGTATCAAACCTTCATCAGAACAGTATCCCTTGAAAGTTGTGAGGTGGCGATGGAAGTTATTCGGAAAAGGTAAGGAATGTAAAAAGTGATGTAGTTAGAAGGCTCTCCAAAAATCCAAACGGAAGGGAACTGAGGGGCTCATAAGAGTCTGGCACTGACGGCCAGCCACTTGGTACCAAAAAATGGCAAGTAAAGCTTTATCTTGGGAGATGTTTTCTCTTTTAAGGATTCTGTTGATAAGCATTTTGAAGCCCCTCTGATCTGATCCTGGACATGATACAGAAATGTTGGTACACTGCTTGGATGTTGTCAGGATCTATCTAGCAGCAACGACTTCAGTTAGCAAAACTGGGTCCCTTTTTGTCTTACTGGTAGGCTCTCCTAGGGGACATACTGCCTCCGCTACACCATTGCCAGGTGGATCACACAACTTTTTCCCAGGGCCTACACCCCTTAGAAAGGGTTCCTTCTTTGCCTATTAAAGCTAATTTCACCAGGTTTGTTGGTGTCTCTTGACCTTTCTGGCAACAAACATCTGTACTGTACATTTACAAGACCACCACCTTGTCCTCTGTTCTCCAGGCTTTCAGGTTTTACCCACCGAATGTTGACTCCAAAAGGTGCCTGACTAGCTATCTTATCTCATAGTGTTACAGCTTTTTTTGTATTAATTTATACGTATAATCTAACATTAAATACGAGCTCTTAGCCTGCTGATCTTTTCACTTGCTCATATTACTCCCTCAGGAGCAGAGGTATTTCAATATGTTGAAAGAAGCTGGAGTACCAAAGCTACTGAAGCAACTGGTGAAGAGGGATAACCTGAGGCAATTTGAGCAGAGATATGAAGAGGCTCTTTCTCAACTACAGAAGGCTGTTAAGGTAATGGATTGGATACCTACTTCATATTTCTGAGTGTTAAAAAAGTACATAGGTTAGTATTCTCTCTGTTAGACTACTTTCACACGGAGGCAGATTTCAGGTGTTTTAGCGCTAAAAAAGCCTATAAAGCGCCTGAAAACTGCCTCTCATGCCACCTCAGTGTGAAAGCCCGAGTGCTTTCACACTGGGGCGGTGCTCTTGCGGGACGGTAAAAAAAAGTCCTGCAAGGATTATCTTTGGGGCAGTTGGGAAACGATGTATACAGCACTCCTAAACCGCCCCTGCCCATTGGAATGAATGGACAGTGCTTCCGAAGTGCCGCAACACAGGCGCTGTGAACCCCTTCTTCGGCCGTCAGCGGGGGTAAAAAGCGCAGCTAAAACGACAGTAAAGCGCCGCTAAAACTAGCGCGATTTACCGCTAACTGACCCACCTCCCCAGTGTCTTCCAGGAGTCTGGGCTTTCCTGTTTACTACATGCTCTCAGGGTGGATAAGTATAATTTTCTCCAGGCTGCTGAGCTGTCAAATAACAAATCTTTTTTTTTTTTTTTTGTAATCCTGACAACCCCTTCAGTCAGCACTGAGCTCAGGCAGCCGACTTACCAGGGAGAGCACATATGCACATAAAGGCAAATCTTTATTTTTAGTTTTGAATAGATTAGGGAAGACTTATTCCCTTTGCCACATTTAAATGGCTGTCTGTGTCCCCATTGGGAAAATTATTTTTTTTAAATTGGTACCCATTGTCAGCCAGACAGAGATAGTAAGGGAAAATTTCATATTTTAGAGTATATAGAGTATATATAGAGTATATATAGAGAGCAAAGGGCTCAGTGAAAATCTTCCGAGGACAAATGTTCTGGTGATAACTGTCCAAGAGGAGAACTCTCCTCATTTTGGAGAGATGTATTCTCACTTCTGTTACTTCTCCAAGAAAAGTAAGTGAAGGGGAATCTACTCAGCAGAACACTCTGGAATGAAAACTGGCTACAAGGCCGAGTTCAGAGGGCAGTGATAAATGGGGAATACTCGGAATGGTCAGGGGTGTGTAGTGGGGTCACCCAGGGTTCTGTGCTTGGACCAATCCTATTTAATTTGTTTATAAACGACCTGGAGGATGGGATAAACAGTTCAATCTCTGTATTTGCAGACGATACTAAGCTAAGCAGGGCAATAACATCTCCGCAGGATGTGGAAACCTTTGCAAGAAGATCTGAACAAATTAATGGGGTGGGCAACTACATGGCAAATGAGGTTTAATTCTACAATGGAATTTAAATCTGTACTAAGTGATGAATAAAGCTCACCTCCCGTGACAAAATTAAATTGTGGCGCTGATTATAATACATCTAATTCACCCCTCATAGTGAGAAATAGATTGTACGTTCAAAAAAATGTTATGTTAGTAACAAAAAAATCTAACCACCTTTTAACTGGTGTGTATCTACATGTGGTATAATCCCCCCTACACCCAAATAAATAATATGAGAATGTGTGCGACCACTCCCTTACTAATATCTCCACACAATAATCTATATACGTATAGAATTATAACCACCTTAATACATGACGTGACTTAGTGTTAAATGGCTCAAAGTTTGCTCATCAAAAATAGCTCCTGTTTTCCTTATGGTAAAGAAAAAATACAAATATACAGTCCATAAATAAAAGTGCAAAAAATAGTGTCCGTGATAGTGATCAAAAAGACAGCATATAAAGTGCCACAGCAAGTCCTTTCTGTTGAAGAAATGTGAAGTCTTTTGATATACTCTTCCACCACACCTCAGTGTTCAGTGATCACTCTCCCTATGGGCAGCCACTCACCAGCTCCTCATGCCTCCACTCTCGTGTGAGGCTGACAGGCATAAATCAGTTGTTATCACCGGTAAGGGTTAAAGCATGTGAATCCAGGAGACTCGTTCCATATAAAATAGAAAGACACTCCCAATAGTGTAATAACGTCAAACACTTTAATGAAACACACTGCAAAGTAACACTTCAACTATTTCACTCACATTGTGTAAAAAATCTTATAGCACAGTAAAATCCACAGCAATCCGTCCACTAACATACAGCATCTGAGATCAACCTCATAGGGGGTATGCGGTCACGGCGGACCCTCTAATGTAGAGCGCATACAGTGTCTCTCACCCTCTCACCGCCTGCTGAACAAATGGGTAACGCTGTCCCCCCTTTTTAAATGATTTTTAGATAGATTCTGTAGGGAGTTATAATGCATAGTTTGGTATTCCACATACTCATTGATGCGGTCATGAGTGGATTAATATCTTTAGAATTTTATATAAGCCTTATAATTAAATATTAGGGATCACCGATTGAGGGGTGACCATAGATATAGACCACTCATTGGTTTTCCCTCCAGCCTTTGTTGAAGATAAAGGTTGGAGTGTTGTAGTCAATCATTCTTGTTTTTTATACACACCGGATATGGTGTATTTTAGTGTGTATTAATATTCTCACCATAACCAGGTTAAACGGTTTATTTCTATTTTTATTTTTATTTCCATTTTTATTTTTATTTTTTGAATTTTAGTATGTGAATTATATCACAATATGGGTTCCTATATATGTATAAATTACAATTTATAGGTTAAGTTTAATATATGATTTTATTTATGTGTATCGCTTTAATTATGTGGAATGCACAGTATATGTTTTTTGATATGGCAGGGTGCATGGCGCTGTCTGATAACCTACCGCTCCAGAGATGGATGGTGGGGATTTCACAGTGCCGATAGATGTATCCAAACTGTATTGTGTGGTTTATTGTATAGAACAGCGGGGGATTGTGCTCACGGGGACACCCATAGAGCGCAGACGCTGAAGTGTTCTACACGCATGCGCACTGGGGAATCTCTGATTGGCGGACGGCCGAGGGAAGGTGGCGCGTGCGCACTAAGACACCTTCATTTGGATTGGAGAGGGGAGGGAATATAAGGAACGATGGATGTACAGGACGGCCTATCCCATGAATAAGGTACAGGCGTACCGAAACATGTTGGGGGCGTGGCCGTAAGGAGGTTAACACCACGTACTAGTGACAAAGGAAGCGAACTGAACGGTGAACCGAGAGAGGGGGGACAGCGTTACCCATTTGTTCAGCAGGCGGTGAGAGGGTGAGAGACACTGTATGCGCTCTACATTAGAGGGTCCGCCGTGACCGCATACCCCCTATGAGGTTGATCTCAGATGCTGTATGTTAGTGGACGGATTGCTGTGGATTTTACTGTGCTATAAGATTTTTTACACAATGTGAGTGAAATAGTTGAAGTGTTACTTTGCAGTGTGTTTCATTAAAGTGTTTGACGTTATTACACTATTGGGAGTGTCTTTCTATTTTATATGGAACGAGTCTCCTGGATTCACATGCTTTAACCCTTACCGGTGATAACAACTGATTTATGCCTGTCAGCCTCACACGAGAGTGGAGGCATGAGGAGCTGGTGAGTGGCTGCCCATAGGGAGAGTGATCACTGAACACTGAGGTGTGGTGGAAGAGTATATCAAAAGACTTCACATTTCTTCAACAGAAAGGACTTGCTGTGGCACTTTATATGCTGTCTTTTTGATCACTATCACGGACACTATTTTTTGCACTTTTATTTATGGACTGTATATTTGTATTTTTTCTTTACCATAAGGAAAACAGGAGCTATTTTTGATGAGCAAACTTTGAGCCATTTAACACTAAGTCACGTCATGTATTAAGGTGGTTATAATTCTATACGTATATAGATTATTGTGTGGAGATATTAGTAAGGGAGTGGTCGCACACATTCTCATATTATTTATTTGGGTGTAGGGGGGGATTATACCACATGTAGATACACACCAGTTAAAAGGTGGTTAGATTTTTTTGTTACTAACATAACATTTTTTTGAACGTACAATCTATTTCTCACTATGAGGGGTGAATTAGATGTATTATAATCAGCGCCACAATTTAATTTTGTCACGGGAGGTGAGCTTTATTCATCACTTAGTACAGATTTAAATTCCATTGTAGAATTGTCTTGATTGTCAAGTGGCAGCTATAGGTAGGTGGTGTTGTACTGGATGTTGATTAGCATCTGGGTGCATAATCCAAGGCGCGGTGGGGGTTAACCTAGTTTAGGCTGGGTTGTATCTAGGATTAACCACATATTTATAAATGAGGTTTAATGTAGAAAAATGTAAAATAATGCATTTGGGTGGCAAAAATATGAGTGCAATCTACTCACTAGGGTGTGAACCTCTGGGGGAATCTAGAATGGAAAAGGACCTGGGGGTCCTAGTAGATGATGCAATGCCAAGCTGCTACTAACAAAGCCAACATAATATTGGCATGCATTAAAAGGGATTAACTCCAGGGATAAAATGATAATTCTCCTGCTCTACAAGACTCTGGTCCGGCCTCACCTGGAGTGTGCTGTCCAGTTCTGGGCACCAGTTCTCAGGAAGGATGTACTGGAAATGGAGCGAGTACAAAAAAGGGCAACAAAGCTAATAAAGGGTCTGGAGGATATCAGTTATGAAGAAAGGTTACAAGCACTGAACTTATTCTCTCTGGAGAAGAGACGCTTGAGAGAGAATATGATTTCAATTTATAAATACCGTACTGGTGACCCCACAATAGGGATAAAACTTTTTAGCGGAAGGGAGTTTAATAAGACACGTGGTCACTCACTAAAATTAGAAGAAAAGAGGTTTAACCTTAAACTGCGTAGAAGGTTCTTTACTGTAAGAGCGGCAAGGATGTGGAATTCCCTTCCACAGGCGGCGGTCTCAGCGGGGAGCATTGATAGCTTCAAGAAACTATTAGATAAGCACCTGAACGACCGCAACATACAGGGATATACAATGTAATACTGACATATAATCACACATAGGTTGGACTTGGTGGAGTTTTAACCCTTCTTTACTGTATCCAAATAAAATAAAAAATGTGGCTATACATATACTTTAAAGTACAAACCTAACAAATTATCAACAAAAAAATAGCTTGGGGGATGGGGAAGGGCACAGGTAAGGTTTTGCACAGTTGCTTGTGTTCAGCGATTGTATATGTTAGAAAAGCTAATGTGTTTAAATTCAGTTTTCTTTTAAACTGGGCCATTTAATTAGTTTTTTTTTTCTATGAAAAAATGAATATGCGTGAAATGTGTATGTGTTCCTATGAAGGCATATTTATTAAAGCACAAATGTCTTCTAAAAAAAAAAAAAGTGTATGTGAACCCTTGTAAAACTACCCATTCAGTTTAAAATAGAAATGAAAGGCAAAACAGTTGTGTGTGTGTGTGTGTGTGTGTGTATACATATATACACACACTGTATGTGTACCCCCCCCCCCACACACACACACACACACACACACACACACACTCAACCTCTCATGGAGCTGAGAACAGATTATGTATTCAATTAAAAAAAAAAGTGTGTGCGTGTATATACACACTTTTTTTTTTTAATTGAATACATAATCTGTTCTCAGCTCCATAAGGGAGTGGATGGAGAAAAAGCAGTACACTGATCCTAACAATGAACATCCAGAAAACTGACCACACTATGAATGAATGTGCTCATGCCTAGCGTGGTCAGTTTGAAATAGGAAAGCAGAAGGACTGAAGCAACACCAGGCATTTCACACAAAGGAAGCAATACAAAGAGGACATGATACACTTTAACGCAAGTACATGTTACAATATACACACATAAGAATATGAAATGTTGAGCTAACATATTAATTGTATACAATTATCAATTGTAACAAATGCAAGAAGCACCACATATCACAGGCAAATGGCTGCTTGAAAGGGCATGGCTTCTAGATGATGGAGGAAGCCTAATTTTAAATTTAATTAAAGGAATTATAATGGCAGAAGTTTTTTATCTTATTGCGTTCTATGCATTAAAAAGAAAAACCTTCTGTGTGTAGCAGCCTCCCCAGCACCCCCCCAATTACCTACCTGAGCCCCATCTCTCTCCAGCGATGTCCACAATGCCCTCAGCCATCCAGGACACTCCTCCTGATTGGCTGAGACAGAGCTGCGTCACCATTTGGCTCCCGTGGCTGTCAAAGTCAGCCAATCGGGTGGGGGTGGGGCCAGGTCAGGCTCCGTGCCTGAATGGATACACGGAGCTCTGACTCGGCTTGGGTGCCCCCTGTAGCAAGCTGCTGGCTGAGGGGCACTCAAAGGAGGGGGGGCTGCTCTTTGCAAAACCAACTGCACAGAGGAGGTAAGTATAACATGTTTGTTATTTAAAAAAAAACGAGCCTTTCAATTTAATATGCATCTGCCTTAGGCCTCTTTCACATGAACGATCCGTTCAGGTCCGCCTGTCAGTTTTTTTAGGCAGACCTGAATGGACCCTTCATAGACCTCTATGGAGCGTCGGATGTCAGCGGTGACATGTCCACTGACATCCGACCCGAAAAAGTGTAACGGAGGAAAAACCTACTTTTCCATCCGTTATCGGGTGACGACTGACTCTATGGTCCGTCGTCATCCGATCCCCCATAGGGGAGAGCGGCGCTCTGACAGGTCCGTCGCTGCACTGTGAGCAGCGACGGACCTGTCATCTGACTGCTCAGCGGGGATCGGCGGAGTGATCCCCGCTGAGCAAGTGGGTGTTCACCGGGCGGATCATCACTGATCCGCCTCGTGTGAAAGGACCTTTAATAAGGATATCTGTGTGTCTTACACCTGAGCAGAGCAAGTGTTCCATTTCTGCTAAGGGACTGTTCATTCAGTGTAAGCTTTGTCACCACTTAATTTAACAAATGAATACATATATTGCCATTTTTGGACAAATGGCCTCTTTTTTGCGATTATTGTAATTTTATCTTTTATGGCATCTATAGGCAAAAAGAATACTTAACATACTTTTATATTAACAAATGTTTAAAAAAAATAATGTTGCTATAAATAAAATAATAGCTAAGGGGGATTTGGGTCGTTAGGGTTAATTAGAAAAAAATAGTGTTGCTGTAGATAAAAAGTAAATGTTTTTTATTTTGTATTTCTTTATTACAGGGATTTACATTTTCCCCTGTTTATAATGACACAAATTACATTTCTGGTGCAACACATTGCAAAGTTTTTTTACAAATGAAGAAATTTGTGTAATAGCTATAGGGGGGAAAGGAGATAATTAGATATTGGGCGTTATTAAGGGGTTAAAACAGTATTAAACCTGTGTTTTTTGTGTTTTGTTTTTTTTTGTTTTTAAAGGGCCCCTAAGTAGTTTATGCCATAATGTGCTAGTATGCACCGCATTTTGGCATATTATGGCAGACTTGCCTGTCAAATGAAGCCCTCCAGGGCTGCGCTGTCACTGTTCCTGCTAGTCCCAGGTGCTTCCATCTTCACCCAGTTTTTTTCAGTGCTCCGTTTTCATCATCCGCTTGAATGGCTGGGCTGCAATGACATCACAACACCATTATATATATATATATATATATATATATATATATCTATATATATACATACACACACACACATACATACAGTGCCTTGAAAAAGTATTCATACCCCTTGAACATTGTCATGTTACAACCAAAAACGTAAATGTATTTTATTGGGATTTTATGTGATAGGCCAACACAAAGTGGCACATAATTGTGAAGTGGAAGGAAAATGATAAATGTTCTTCAAAATTATTTACAAATAAATATCTGAAAAGTGTGGTGTGCATTTGTATTCAGCCCCCTTTACTCTGATACCCCTAACTTAAATCTAGTGGAACCAATTGCCTTCAGAAGTCACCTAATTAGTAAATAGTGTCCACCTGTGTGTAATTTAATTTCAGTATAAATACAGCTGTTCTGTGAAGCCCTTAGAGGTTTTTTAGAGAACCTTGGTGAACAAACAGCATCATGAAGGCCAAGGAATACACCAGGGATAAAGCTGTGGAGAAGTTTAAAGCAGGGTTAGGTTATAAAAAAAAAAAATCCCAAGCTTTGAAAATCTTGAGAAGCACTGTTCAATTGATCATCCGAAAATGGAAAGAGTATGGCACAACAGCAAACCAACCAAGACATGGCCGTCCACCTAAACTGACAGACTGGGCAAGGAGACCATTAATAAGAGAAGCAGCCAAGAGGCCCATGGTATCTCTGGAGGAGCTGCAGAGATCCACAGCTCAGGTGGGAGACACAGGACAACTATTAGTCATGCACTCCACAAATCTGGCCTTTTATGAAAGAGTGGCAAGAAGAAAGCCATTGTTGAAAGAAAGCCATAGGAAGGCCCATTTACAGTTTGTGAGAAGCCATGTGGGGACACAGCAAACATGTGGAAGAAGGTTCTCTGGGCAGATGAGACCAAAATTAAACATTTTGGGCTAAAAGCAAAATGCTATGTGTGGTGGAAAACTAACACTGCACATCACCCTGAACACATTATCCCCACTGTGAAACATGGTGGTGGCAGCATCATGTTGTGGGGATGCTTTTCTTCAGCAGGGACGGGGAAGCTGGTCAGAGTTGATGGGAAGATGGATGGAGCTAATTACAGGGTAATCTTAGAAGAAAACCTGTTAGTCTGTAAAGGACTTGAGACTGAGGCAGAGGTTCGCCTTCCAGCAGGACAACAACCCTAAACATACAGCTATAGCTACAATGGAATGGTCATAGCATATTCATGTGTTAGAATGGCCCAGTCAAAGTCCAGACCTAAATCCAATTGAGAATCTGTGGCAAGATTTGAAAATTACTGTTCACAGATACTCTTCATCCAATCTGACAGAGCTTGAACTATTTTGCAAAGAATAATGGGCAAAAATTTCACTTTCTAGATGTGCAAAGCTGGTAGAGACATCCCCAAAAAGACTTGCAGCTGTAATTGCAGCAAAAGGTGGTTCTACAAAGTATTGACTCAGGGGGGCTGAATACAAATGCACGCCACAATTTTCACATATTTATTTGTAAAAAATGTTGAAAACCCTTTCTCATTTTCCTTCCACTTCACTTATGTGCCACTTTGTGTTGGTCCATCACATAAAATCCCAATAAAATACATTTACGTTTCTGGTTGTAACATGACAAAATGTGGAAAATTTCAAGGAGTATGAATACTTTTTCAAGGCACTGTATTTCCTAAAATTAGATAAATGAGTCATTTAAACATCATTGTTTTCTTTGTATTGTCTTCCACAGGATGAACGAACTCAGAAACGTTGTTGAGTTGTGAATTCCTCTCACTGCTATTGGAAGATATTTGGTTCCATTTTTGGAGCTGTTGGTCTTCATGAACTAGCATCCCGTGAGGTGTAATCTGGTAGAACTTTACAGAGGAAGACCATCACTCTCCATGCTTATGACAAATCAGGAGATCTACTGCCAGTATTCTCCGTGTGCTGTAAAAACTTGTGTTATGCACCAATGTTTTAGGGAACAACATGCATACAACATACAAAGCCTTTAGTAATATAAAGGCTGATTTTTCTCACTGATAAATTATTTAAATATTTACATTTTCCTTTTTGATACTGATGAAATTTATATACAGAAGAGAACTTCAGGTGCTTTTTATTAAAGGAAAGCTCCAATTCAAAGTTATAAATTGTTTATCCAAGCAGATTCTTTGGTTCCGAGTGTCGTAGCCCAAGATTTATAGCTACACAGGTAAATCGGTACCTTACTCCAGTTGCCATGGATTTTGACAATGTAGATAGCGGTTGTCAAAAAAACAAGAGGTGTGGAAATTTGGGATACCACCTAAACTATAGCTATATATCCAATCCAATTGTGCCATGGAATCTGATTCAGGTTTCAATAGTTTGGGTTATATGGCTGAAAGTGTGAATTGTCATATCTCCAGGGTAGAGATATAAAAAAGGGTATTATATGTAGTTCATAGATGATATTTTGGCATGGTAGATGGTCTCTATCAAATATCTTGTAAAGCAGTTGGCCTCCCTGTCCAAATTATGCATCTCACTGTCAGAAAGAATGTCCAATTTTGCAGTTAAAGTATAAGAAGGTTGCTTGGTCATGTGCTGAGCCATCCATTGTTGAGATTTTTTTTCCCTTCAATGTAACCTTCTTTGCATTTCTTACTACACTGGCGCTGAAAAATGCTCTAAAGTTCTAAAAGATGTGGAAATTCTTTAAAAAAAGCTTTTTTTACACTTTCTTCTTCTACAAGCTGAAGCCTGTGTATACACAATGTCAGAGAAAATCAGCTACCAGAACTTGGTCCATATGTCTATATTGTGTAACTATTAAACCAACGTACACTATATTGACAAAAGTATTGGGACCCCTTGCCTTTACATGCACATGACTTTTAATGGCATCCTAGTCTTAGTCCGTAGGGTTCAATATTGAGTTGGCCCACCTTTTGCAGCTATAACAGCTTCAACTCTTCTGGGAAGGCTGTCCACAAGGTTTAGGAGTGTGTCTATGGGAATGTTTGACCATTCTTCCAGAAGCACATCTATGAGGTCAGTCACTGATGATACACAATGGGGGTTATTTACGAAAGGCAAATCCACTTTGCACTACAAGTGCAAAGTGCACTTGAAATTGCACTAAAAGTGCACTTGGAAGTGCAGTCGCCGTAAATCTAAGGGGTAGATCTGAAATGAGGGGAAGCTCTGCTGATTTTATCATCCAATCATGTGCAAACTAAAATGCTGTTTTTTTATCTTCCTTGCATGTCCCCCTCGGATCTACAGCGACTGCCCTTCCAAGTGCACTTTCAGTGCAATTTCAAGTGTATTTTGCACTTGTAGTTTGCACTTGTAGTGCAAAGTGGATTTGTCTTTCGTAAATAACCCCCAATGATTCTTTTTAATTTTTTTGGCTGGTGTACAAAAGCTCTATTTGCTGACAACATGTGAGTGCAATTTTACTTCCTTAACCACTTCAGCCCCGGAGGAATTTACCCCCTTCCTGACCAGAGCACTTTTTGTGATTCGGCACTGCGTCGCTTTAACTGACAATTGCGCGGTCGTGCGACGTGGCTCCCAAACAAAATTGACGTCCTTTTTTTCCCACAAATAGAGCTTTCTTTTGGTGATATTTGCTCACCCCTGCGGTTTTTATTTTTTGCGCTATAAACAAAAAAAAGAATTTTGAAAAAAACGCATTATTTTTTACTTTTTGTTTTAATAAATATCCCCCAAAAATATATTAAAAAAAACATTTTTTTTCCTCCATTTAGGCCGATACGTATTCCTCAACATGTTTTTGGTAAAAAAAATCGCAATAAGCGATTATTGATCGGTTTGTGCAAAAGTTACAGTGTTTACAACATAGGGGATAGTTTTATAGCATTTTTATTCTTTTTTTTTTTTTTTTTTTTTAAATGGCGGCGATCAGCGATTTTTATTGTGACTGCGACATTATGGCGGACACATCGGACATTTTTGGGACCATTGTCATTTATACAGCAATCAGTGCTATACAAATGCACTGATTCCTGTGTAAATGACACTGGCAGTGAAGGGGTTAACCACTAGGGGGCGGGGAGGGGTTAAGTATGTCCTAAGGAATGTTTCTAACTGTGAGGGGGTTGAGCTGTGTGTGGCACATCACTGATCTCTGCTCCGATGACAGGGAGCAGAGATCCGTGACAGTGTCACTAGGCAGAACGGGGAAATGCTTGTTTACATTAGCATCTCCCCGTTCTTCCGCTCCGTGAGGGACCCGCGACCCGACTCACGGAGCTTGCCGCGGGCGCGCGCCCGCTGACCGCCTCTTAAAGGGGAACGTATAGGTACGTGATTCTGCCTGTATGAGCCCTTCTGTCGACGTATATCGTTGTGAGGCGGTCGGCAAGCAGTTAAAAAAAAAAAGGAACAATTTCTATATGATAAAATACAATGGTTATAATTCTTTTGCTTTTTTTGTAGAAGTTGTCTGTCACACCCCAGAGGAAAGAATGAACTTCTGAAACGCATTGGGTGTTTTCCGTGTATGATCTGCCACGGTGTCCTCATTGTGATATATTTTAAATATGTAGAACTGTATACATTTATGTGACTCGCACCATGTTGTCTTTACTCTGCACCAGCCTTAACCTGTTTTGAACAATTTTGTTAATAAAATTTGTACTTCAGATTTTTTTTTTAAATATTCTCTTGTTAATTCATACCCTATTATGGCTTGCTATTGTGCTGTAGGCCTTTAAAGTCCCATTAGAGGGTTGTCTCTTTCTGTTTACTTGGGATGTTTGCCTAATTACTTTATCGACTACACCCTCATCCTCAATATATGATGTTGGACAAGAAGGTCTGGCTGGCAGTCTCCGCTCTAATTCATCCCAAAGGTGTTCTATGGGATTGAGGTCAGGACTCTGTGCAGGCCAGTCAAGTTCCTCCACCCCAAAGTCACTCATCCATGTCTTTATGGACCTTGTTTTATGCACTGGTGTGCAGTCAGGTTGGAACAGGAAGAGGACATCCCCAAACTGTTCCTGCAAAATTAGGAGCATGAAATTGTCCAAAATGTCTTGGTATGCTAACGCCTTAAGCGTTTTCTCTTCTCTGGAACTAAGGGGCCAAGCCCAACCCCTGAAAAACAACCCCACACCATAATCCCCCCTCCACCAAATGAATTGAACCAGTGCACAACAAAGAAAGGTCCATAAAGACATGGATGAGCATGTTTGGGGTGGAGGAACTTGACTGGCCTGCACAGAGTCCTGACCTCAGCCCGCTAGAACACCTTTGGGGTGAATTTGGGGGGAGACTGCGAGCCAGGCCTTCTCATCCAACATCAGTGCCTGACCTCTCAAATGCACTTCTAGAAGAATGTTCAAACCTTCCCATAGACACACTCCTAAACCTTGTGGACAGCCTTCCCAGAGGAGTTGAAGCTGTTATAGCTGCACAGAGTGGGCCAACTCAATATTGAACCTTACAGAGTATGCCATTAAAGTTCATGTGCGTCTAAAGGCAGGTGTCCCAATACTTTTGACAATATAGTGTATCACCCCCTTAACCATCTCTTTCCTGTCTTTTTAGAGCTCTAACAAGGTTATCAAGTGTCTTGGCAGTTTGAATTTCTTTCTGTTTTCTGTCACAAGAGATAAACTGATGCTAATATTAGCCTCCTGTATTTTCTGAGTCACTTTAACACATATTCTTATGAGAAGTTCTGATTTCAACATGCCTTCACTTGCTACATACAGTACATGTTTCTGGTCACTTAAAGAATTGAAGATAAACAGCCAGGGATCTTTCAAGAGGGGTTTAGAAATGATAATCTTTGTTTTACTTATGACAGACTTCATTTAAAAAAAGCCATCCCCCGGAATCCCTTTTGATGTATATATTCTCTGTGCTAGCTCATGATTGATTTCATTAAAGCATATTAAATTAAAGTATAACTAAAGGCCCTAAAGGCAAAACTTTTTTTTTTGTTTTGAATAGAGTGGTGAGGGATTAGAACACCTGTCAGTTTTTATTTTGCTGTCTGTGCCCCCATTAAAAGAGAATGATGTTGGTTTTTTTTTTTTGATTCATACTTATCGCGGATGGAGCATCAGACCGATGCTGCATCTGTCCCCCGCCGCCTCTGCACTGAGAACCGAGTCACCGAACATCGCCAATGGCTCCGTTTTCACAGATCCCCGAGAGGAGAGCTGACGACTGTCAGTCAGCGTCTCTCCTCTCTGCTTCTCCACGATCATTGGAGCGCTGAGCTGTGGAGGGGTGGGGAGCGGCGGTCTCAGCGTCTCGCTGTGTCTGCCATCAATCAAGGCAGCTGGTGGATCCAGACTTGGGAAGTCGGGATGATGCGCTGCCTCGACTGATGACAGTGACGTCAGTGGAGAGCGGACTTCAGACCACTCTCCGCTGAAAACCGGTCACCGGAGTGCAAAATGAATTACACTCCTGTGAGACCCAGAGGAGAAGCCCAGCCTAAAAGGCTCAGGCTGGACTTCTCCTTTAAGGAGAGTCACCCTCTCTATTGACCTGTTTAACATTATCATTGAAAGTAAAAGAAAATTCTACATTTTGAGCTGTCCCCAAAAAAGTAATAGAGGGAAAGTCTTCCAATGGAGACACTAGTTCTGATGACCTGGGGGTCACAAAGGGATTCTCCTAATTTGCAGGGATTTCCTCTCACTTCCTGTTTGGCTATGGGACAGGAAGTAAAGGGAAATCTCTGCAATGGGACACAGATGGTGGAAGAAAAAAATCTGACAGATTATAACCCTCCCTTACTTTATCCAAAAAAAAAAATGTTGCTTTTAATTCTACTTTGACAAAACTTAGCAAAAACTGGTGCAGCTATGCTAGAATCAATACTATTCTTTTTTAATTAACCTTTCCATTTGTTTATTCAGATTCTATACTGTTGCTCCTCTGGCTGGTGGAATCACAGCAGATAGCCATCAGAGCAGTAAAAACACAGAGGAATAGGGATTTTGTGGGTGGGTTCTGAAGAAAGTACCTGAGGTCCAGAAGCAGAAGATGCCAGTGATGAATGCATAAGGACACATAATCCGTGTACAGGGCTGTCAAAAGAGCAGACTTCCAAAATGGAGTGTGCTGTCTCATAAATGCCTAGATGAAAACTAGCCCTGAGCAGTGCTTACTGTATTTTTTCAATTCTTAGTAAAAATCACATATACATTTTTAGTTTTAACAAGAAACAAAGGTAGAAATGATCCAGGTATTGGCAAAAAATAGATACCCCAGACACAAATTTAGAGGGCAACTCCACTTTCATGGGAAAAAAAAAAAGCAAATAAAAAAAATAATAATATAGCGTACACATTTGCAACTTACTTTTTGCTATAATACATATCCAAAAAATGTTTTAACAAAAAAAATATTTTTTTTATCAGTTTAGGCCAATATGTATTCTACATATTTTTGGTAAAAAAAATTGCAATAAGTGTATATTGATTGGTTTGCACAAAAGTTATAGCGTCTACACAATAGGGGATATACTTATGGCATTTTAAAAAAAATTTTTTTTTTTTTTACTACTACTAATGGCGATCTGCGATTTTTTTTTTTTTTTTTAGAGGGAAACAGATCGGACACTTTTGACACTTTTTTTGTGATCAGTGAAATTTATACAGCAATCAGAGCTAAACATAGCCACTGATTACTGTGTAAATGTCACTGGCAGGGAAGGGGTTAACACTAGGGGACGATCAAGGGGCTAAGTGTGTCCTAGGGAGGTGTTTTTAACTGTGGGGGTAGTCTACTGACAGGGAGAAGAGACATCATTGTTCCTAATCACTAGGCACAGCAGATCTCTCTCCTCTCCCTCACAGAACGAGGATCTGTCTGTTTACATTGACAGATCCCCTGTTCTGTCTCTCTCAGGAGCCATCATGGTTGCTCATCGACTCCTACGTCACACGGCGGGTGGGTGCACGCCTGCTAAGGCTATTTAAAGGGCCGACGTACAACTATGGCGATTTGCGCAAGAGAGCCAACCTGCCACCGTATAATGGTCGGTTAGTCGTTAAAGGCACTTTACTACTCCCTGGCCACTGTAATTATTCTTCCCGAATTATAGGTCAAATATCTGTTTTCTCTGCTATAGTTCCTTCCAGTTGCAGGTGGTCAGGAGAAACCAGAGTGTGCAGCAGGGGAGCAGTTCAGGATTGTACCTAGAGCATTTGGCACTGGGGGCAGATCCCATATCTAGATCCCCCCAACCACTTTAAAATGTAAAAACACCCACAAAAATGTGTAATGGTTTCAAGAATATTTATTGCACAAGTTTCACAGCCCCCATCACCTTGTCCCTTGCAATCTGACCCCTGCCCCCCCCCCCCCCCCGTCTTTCTAATCACAGTGCCCCTTTTACTCTCTGCCTCCCCTGCACAGTCCTTCTTTCGGCATAAACAGATACTAAAACTTAAACACATTGTTAATAGTATTAGCTAAGAGATTGCAGACATACTACAGGAGATTGTTAGAGACTGAGGACATGATGCAAAAGATGGTCAGGGACTGCAAACATGATACAAGAGATGGTCAGAGACTGCAGACATGATACAAGAGATGGTCAGTGACTGCAGACATGATACAGGAGATGGTCAGAGACTGCAGACACGATACAAGAGAAGGTCAGAGACTGAAAACATGATACAAGAGATGGTTAGACACTGCAGACATACTACAGGAGCTGGTTAGAGACTGAGGACATGATAAAAAAGATGGTCAGAGACCGCAGACATTATATAAGAGATGTTCAGATCGCGCACTGCAGCAAAAAAAGCATGGCCCAAAGGGTGTGTGGTTAGAGTCTGAGATGAATGTGACAGAGAGAGAAAGAAAGAGATAGTTGAGGAGAGAGAAGGAAGGAAAGAAAGGGATGGAGGGACAGCAGGCCCAAATCCTACACCACAATAGAAATGTGTATTCCAGAAAGTTTAACAATCAGCAGATAAAGATACTCCAAACACCTGGTGTTAGCGCTTCAATCACCCCAGCATCATGGTTGTTATGCTGTCAGGATGATTAAAACGCATTATTTCTATTATTACATTCTAATATGAAATCATTTAACTCACCATAATGCAGAATTAGTAGAAGCCCTAAGTGTGTCATCTGCCACGTCGCCTGCCCCCAGTGGTGTCCCTCCTTACATTAGCTATTCTCAGAAGAGTCCCCCCTTACATCAGGTGCCCCCTGCAGTTTGCCCTTACATCAGGTGCCCCCAGCAGAATCTGTCCTTACATCAGGTGCCCCCCAGCAGAGTCCGTCCTTACATCAGGTGCCCCCCAGCAGAGTCCGTCCTTACATCAGGTGCCCCCCAGCAGAGTCCGTCCTTACATCAGGTGCCCCCAGCATAGTCCGTCCTTACATCAGGTGCCCCCAGCTAAGTCCGTCCTTACATCAGGTGCCCCCAGCAGTGTCCCTCCTTACAGCAGGCATTCTCAGCAAAGTCCCTCCTTATATCAGGTGCCCCCCAGCGGAGCCCCTTCTTACATCAGTGTCCCCAGCAGTGGAGCCCCTTCTTACATCAGTGTCCCAAGCAGTGGAGCCTGAGTCCTTACATCAGTGTCCCCAGCAGCGGAGCCCCTCCTTACATCAGTGTCCCCAGCAGTAGAGCCCCTCCTTACATCAGTGTCCTCATCAGAGGAGCCCCTCCTTACATCAGTGTCCCCAGCAGTGAAGCCCCTCCTTACATCAGTGTCCCCATCAGCGGAGCCCCACCTTACATCAGTGTCCCCAGCGGAGCCCCTCCTTACATCAGTGGCCCCAGCAGTAGAGCCCCTCCTTACATCAGTGTCCTCATCAGAGGAGCCCCTCCTTACATCAGTGTCCCCAGTAGCGGAGCCCCTCCTTACATCAGCGTCTCCATCAGCAGAGCCACACCTTACATCAGTGTCCCCATCAGTGGAGCCCCTCCTTACATCAGTGTCCTCAGCAGCCAAGCCCTCCTTACATCAGTGTCCCCATCAGCAGAGCCCCTCCTCACATCAGTGTCCCCTGCAACGGAGCCCCTCCTTACATCAGTGTCCTCTGCAGCAGAGCCCCTCCTTACATCAGTGTCCCCAGCAGCGGAGCAATAGGAAAAGAAAATGCCTCTCCAGGTGAGTGATAGAACCAGGTAGGCTGGGCAATGGACTCCTCCCAGGGGTGCTATCCTCGGCTCGCCGGCCTTGCAATTTGAAAAATAAGAATGGATGGCTGCACACTGAGGTAGTGATGAATCTCTTTATTATAAAATCCATAACATGAATAACACCACAGGACAGGCAAACAGGTAAGGTAGATCAGTGTACTCAGCAACGGAGCCTGAGTCCTTATATCAGTGTTCCCAGCAGTGGAGCCTGAGTCCTTTCATCAGTGTCCCCAGCAGCAGAGCCCCTCCTTACATCAGTGTCCCCAGCAGTGGAGCCCCTTCTTACATCAGTGTCCCAAGCAGTGGAGCCTGAGTCCTTACATCAGTGTCCCCAGCAGCGGAGTCCCTCCTTACATCAGTGTCCCCAGCAGTGGAGCCCCTCCTTACATCAGTGTCCCCATCAGCGGAGCCCCTTCATACACCAGTGTGCCCAGCAGTGCAGCCCCTCCCTACATCAGCGTGCCCAGCAGCGGAGCCCCACCTTACATCAGTGTCCCCAGCGGAGCCCCTCCTTACATCAGTGGCCCCAGCAGTAGAGCCCCTCCTTACATCCGTGTCCTCATCAGTGGAGCCCCTCCTTACATCAGTGTCCCCAGTAGCGGAGCCCCTCCTTACATCAGTGTCTCCATCAGCAGAGCCACTCCTTACATCAGTGTCCCCATCAGTGGAGCCCCTCCTTACATCAGTGTCCCCAGCAGCCAAGCCCTCCTTACATCAGTGTCCCCATCAGCAGAGCCCCTCCTTACATCAGTGTCCCCTGCAGCGGAGCCCCTCCTTACATCAGTGTCCTCTGCAGCAGAGCCCCTCCTTACATCAGTGTCCCCAGCAGCGGAGCAATAGGAAAAGAAAATGCCTCTCCAGGTGAGTGATAGAACCAGGTAGGCTGGGCAGTGGACTCCTCCCAGGGGTGCTATCCTCGGCTCGCCGGCCTTGCAATTTGAATAAAAAGAATGGATGGCTGCACACTGAGGTAGTGATGAATCTCTTTATTATAAAATCCATAACATGAATAACACCACAGGACAGGCAAACAGGTAAGGTAGATGAGTTTCACACAGTGACGCTGTGCTTATTCATTACCCTGAAATGTTCCACTGACATCCCTTAAATAGGGCTCCCCCCTTGTGTAAAACACAAGTGAGGACGACATCAGCTGAGCATCTAAAATCACTCTCAGCTGTGCTCCTTGTTAGAACAATGCAATCACATGAAGTCAATCAGAACTTTGGCTACTACATGCAGAGAGCAACAACAACATAGACATACACAGACTTCATAGCCAGTCAAAAGAAGGAAAAGGGAACGTGGGATGAAACAAAAGAAAACAATCCATATCTAAATAAACATCCCATCTAACGTCCCTGTCTGTCCCTATAAACACTCTATATAAATGACAGAAATAAGGACACTTATAATAAAGGCAAACAGTTATTGAATAAAATGCTAAATGCATAGAATTAAATTATATTGTTGAAAACCACAAACAAAATGTGTCAACATAAAATTGTTATAAAAGGAAAAAGATATGTGGACAAAGAAACAAAAATAGAAAGAACACACACACATAGTATGTCTCAATTACTAAATTATCATAAATTAATTTGTAACCTGTGTGTGTATTGAAACAAACCTTGTCTGAATGGACAAGTGTACATATCAAAATATGAAAATAAATGTAAATTTAATATAATTTTATTAAATTTTATTCAAATTAAATTTGATTTGAGAGCTGAATAGAAAGAGAGCTACCATGAAACATAATGTCTACATAGAAGCATGCATAAAGCCTCATACACACGACTGGATTTTCCGCAGACAAAGCCTCAGACTTTTGTCCGAAGGGCATTGGCCAAAAACTTGTCTTGCATACAAACAGCACACAATTGTTGGCCAACAAACATGAACGTAGTGACGTACTAGACGTACTACGAGCCGATAAAGAGGAAGTTCAATTGTCAGGCGCCACCTTTTGGGCTCCTTCTGCTAATTTCGTGTTAGTAGAAGTTTGGTGAGATTTGATTCACGCTTTTCATTTCGCGCTTTTCAGTTCGTTTCTGAATGTCCGTTCATCAACCAGACATGTTGCGGAATCGGAGGAGATAACGTGTTATTTATTATCGGCCTTGGAGTTATTGCTTTGACCCAAATCCAGTCCAGGAACAGGAGGAGGAGGATTTCTTGGACCAAAAATTGGTTGCTTTAGTAATCATGACCAGTTATGTCATATGCCTTTGCTGCGGGAGCTCCAGGAGAATAGTCAGGATGATTTTCAGAATTATCTCCAGATGACGGACCCCTGCTTTCACCAACTCTTGGCATTGTTGACCCCCTATATTAAAAAGCACATGCATGAGGCTTTTATTTTATTTTTTGGTTGAATAATAATGATTTGATTTGGTATATTTTCTATATTTTTGGATGCATAGAATGCACTTTTTGGTTCTATTGGCAGATAGCATGTCTAATTTTTTTTTTTTTTTAATGCACAATAAAAAAATTGTGGAGAATAATACTTGGCTATCTATGTGTTTTACTTCAAATGACAGTTTGGGATTAGGCAGTTACATTTTAAAAAATACAATGTAAAATTAACAAGGGACACCAACATAGTTACATAGTTACATAGTAGGTGAGGTTGAAAAAAGACACAAGTCCATCAAGTCCAACCTATGTGTGTGATTATGTGTCAGTATTACATTACATATCCCTGTATGTTGCGGTCATTCAGGTGATTATCTAATAGTTTCTTGAAGCTATCAATGCTCCCCGCTGAGACCACCGCCTGTGGAAGGGAATTCCACATCCTTGCCGCTCTTACAGTAAAGAACCCTCTACGTAGTTTAAGGTTAAACCTCTTTTCTTCTAATTGTAATGAGTGGCCACGAGTCTTATTAAACTCTCTTCTGCGAAAAAGTTTTATCCCTATTGTGGGGATACCAGTACAGTATTTGTAAATTGAAATCATATCCCCTCTCAAGCTTCTCTTCTCCAGAGAGAATAAGTTCAGTGCTCGCAACCTTTCCTCATAACTAAGATCCTCCAGACCCTTTATTAGCTTTGTTGCCCTTCTTTGTACTCGCTCCATTTCCAGTACATCCCTCCTGAGGACTGGTGCCCAGAACTGGACAGCATACTCCAGGTGCTGCCGGACCAGAGTCTTGTAGAGCGGGAGAATTATCGTTTTATCTCTGGAGTTGATCCCCCTTTTAATGCATGCCAATATTCTGTTTGCTTTATTAGCAGCAGCTTGGCATTGCATGCCATTGATGAGCCTATCATCTACTAGGACCCCCAGGTCCTTTTCCATCCTAGATTCCCCCAGGGGTTCTCCCCCCAGTGTATAGATTGCATTCATATTTTTGCCACCCAAATGCATTATTTTACATTTTTCTACATTGAACCTTGTATCTTTGATCTTAAAAACTATGGGATAATGGTGTTGTGGTAACTTGCCCATAAAAACTAAACAAGCATAATAATATTAATAATATTTAATAATTAAAGAAGAAGAGAATATGCTCTGCATTTGGACATTTCATAATTTGTTGCGTCACGAATATTAATTCTCCATTACGAGCACTAGTTTACAAGACCGACCGCTTCTGGCTCATCCTTGCTTGTGAGCATGTATGTTTGTACTTTGGACTTTTGTCTGACGGACTTGTGTACACGCGATCAGAAAATCCGACAACAGACATTTGTTGTTAAAGCCTGCCATCCAACATTTGTCCGCGCAAAATCCGACAATTGTCCGATAGAGCGTACAAACAGTCGGATTTTCCGCAACAGTCTGTCATCACACAATTCCCGTTGGAAAATCCAATTGTGTGTAGAAGGTTTAAAGGTAGGAATATGGACCGATATATACACACAAAAAAAAATTTGCATGAAAAAAAAATCAGCGGAGCCCCTCCTTACAATAGTCTCCCCAGCAGTGGAGCCCCTCCTTACATCAGTGTTGTCCCCATCAGTGGAGCCCCTCCTTACATCAGTGTTGTCCCCATCAGTGGAGCCCCTCCTTACATCAGTGTTGTCCCCATCAGTGGAGCCCCTCCTTACATCAGTGTTGTCCCCATCAGTGGAGCCCCTCCTTACATCAGTGTTGTCCCCATCAGTGGAGCCTGAGTCCTGTGTCCCCTCTCCAAGGACGCAGGGCGGATGGTTGGCGGCAGCTGCATGAGTTCCTGGCTTGTTTCCCATGTGTTCAATGGAGAGGGGCCTCCGATCCGTGCAACCAATCGGCTTCAGTGTACAAGGGAATTGTCTACTTGTACAATGAAGAGAGAAGCCGATTGGCTGCCCCTCCCCTCTCCACTGAACACACAGGGAAAGCGTCCTTGGGGCAACAGCAGCAGCCATCTCCCGATGGAGATGGCTGCATTCTGATTTCCCAGGACAAAAGCAAAATCCCAGGATTTTAATCGGGACAAGTTCCAAAAATCTGGATTGTCCTGGGAAAATCGGGACTGTTGGCAAGTATGTACATGTTATGACTGAGGAGCAAAAGTGACGGAGTTTCAACAAATGGGCCACTTGAAAATTAAGTAAATTCACTCTTCTTTTTACAGGTATGCTTCTGTATTCAGGTAGTTCTGATGTTTATTGTTTTTAATAAGGATTGAATAGAAAGAAGGTGTAGCTCTTTTTCATCCCCAGAGAGTTGTGCCATACTAAGCTTCGCCCTAGAGAGTTATCATAGAAAGCCTAATGCTCCCTGTTGCAATCATTTTACACTCATCCCTTCTGCTCAGTTTTCTGCTGAGCATTATGAAATATTTCCATGTTCTTAGTTTTAATGAAGCCTGTAGCTGGAGCAAAGCTCAAGATCAATGCCTGAGAGTCATGTCTTTTATAGAAAAAAAACTTTCTTTGTCTCTTATACCAGCATCCTTAGTTTGCTTAGTCGTTTAACCTGTTCCCAATGCTGCAGCCACTGTGCGATTTCTCCCCCCCTCTCCGCTCCCACGGGCATACAGATACTCTGACAGATCTGGAGGAGACCTGTATGGCACCAGCAATCTGCTTTATAGGCTTCAAAATAAATAAATAAATAATGCACAGTTTTTTTTACCTGCAAAAAAATGTGCATGTATTTTTTTTTTTTTAATTAACTTATCCTTTAACCACTTCAGCCCCGGAAGGTTTACCCCCTTCATAACCAAGTCATTTTTTTTTCATTACGGCACTGCGCTACTTTAACCACTTAAGGACCGAGCCTCTTTCTGAGATTAAGTCTTTAAAAGTTAAAAACAGTTTTTTTTGCTAGAACATTATATATTTTTTTCTAACACCCTAGAGAATAAAATAGCGGTTGTTGCAAAACTTTCTGTCACACCGTATTTGTGCAACGGTCATACAAGCGCACTTTTTTTGGAAAAAATACACTTTTTTTAAAATAAGATAACAGTAAAGTTATTAATAACTTTAAGATAACAGTTAAAGAATTATTGTTCTCGTGCTAACGATCTCGGCGGTACCTCACATGTGTGGTTTCAACACCGTTTTCATATAAGAGCGCTACACACATATGTGTTCGCTTCTGCACGCAAGCTCAGCAGGACGGGGCACGTTTAAACATTTTTTTTTCTTATTTATTTTACCTTTTATTTTTTATCTTTACACTGTTCTTTTAAAAAAAACAAAAAATGGTGTCACTTTTATTCCTATTACAAGGAATGTAAACATCCCTTGTAATAGAAAAAAAAACATGTCAGGACCTCTTAAATATGAGATCTAGGGTCAAAAAGACCTCAGATCTCATATTTACATTAAAATGCAATAAAAAAAAAATGTCCCTTTAAGAGCCATTGGCGGAAGTGACGTTTTGATATCACTTCTGCCCTGCAATGATATGGAGATGGGTGGGGGCCAACTTCCTCTCTCCCATCTCCATGCCTAACGGAGAAGAACCCAATCACCTCCGCCGATGCCGACGGCTCCGGTAAGCGGCAGAGGGCGCAGGAGCGAGCGCCATAACAACAATATTCCTCTTCAAAGTAGAGATGTAAAACGACGGCGGCCGGTCCGTAAGTGGTTAACTGACAATTGCGCGGCCGTGCGACGCTGTACCCAAATACAATTTGTGTCCTTTTTTCTAACAAATAGAGGTTTCGTTTAGTGGTATTTGATCACCTCTGCGGTTTTTATTTTATTTTTTGTGCTTTAAACAAAAAAAGACCGACAATTTTGAAAAACAAAACAATATTTTTTACTTTCTGCTATGAAACATATCCAATAAAAAATCAAATGAATTCATCACTTTAGGCCAATATGTATTCTGCTAAATATTTTTGGTGAAAAAAACTCCAATAAGCGTATATTGTTTGCGCAAAAGTCTACAAACTATGGGATTGATAAGTGACACTTTTTGGGGACCAGTGACACTAATACAGTAATCAGCACTAAAAAAAAATGCACTCTCACTGTACTAATGACACTGGCAGGGAAGGGCTTAACATCTAGGGCGATCAAAGGGTTAAGTGTGCTCCTAGGGAGAGTTTGCCAACTATGGGGGGGAAGCTTTGAATGGGGGAAGAAAAAGATCTGAGTTCCTGCTTAGCAGAAACATAAGATCTCCATTTTCTCCCCTGTCAGAACAGCAATCTGCCTTGTTTACATAGGCAGACCACCATTCTGCCTCTCTCGGCAGAGAGATATGCAGTGGGTTGTCCAGAAGCGGTTAGGCTTTGACAAAAAAAAACTGAAAGCTGACTGGTTTCTATGCAGAGCTGCACCAATATTTTGCACGCTCTAGTTTTGGCAAATGAACCCCATAGTGTGTTAATCACATCAGGACCAGAGAATTTATTGCTTTTCAGTGCTGCACATGTTTAATGGTAATAACATTTACGTTACATTAGGAATCTTTATGATTTTGTTACTGTTTGCTTTCATGGGCATAATTAAAGTGATTGTAAAGTCTTGTTTAAAAAAAAACAAAAAACTATGTTATACTTACCTCCTCAGTGCAGTGGATTTGCACAAAGCAGCCCAGATCCTCCTCTTCTTGGGTCACTCTTTACTGCTCCTGACCCCTTCCTCCTATCGAGTGCCCCCTCAGCCAGCAGCTTTCTATGGGGGCATCTAATCCAAGTCAGAGCTCCGTGTATCCATTCAGACATGGAGCCACCACCTGGCCCCGCCCCCACCCTCTTTCTCCCCTGATTAGCTGATTGACAGCCGTGTGAGCCAATGGCATCGCTGCTGTGTCTCAGCCAATCAGGAGGAGTGTCCTGGCCGGCTTAGACATTCGTGGACATCACTGGAGAGAAAATAGGCTCAGGTAAGTGTTAGGGGGTGCTGGGGGGGCAGCTACACACAGAAGGTTTTTTTTTATCTTAATGCATAGACTACATTAAGATAAAAACCTTCTGCCTTTACAACTCCTTTAAGGCAATGGTGTACCTAGAGCATTTGGCACCCAGGGCTGATCCTATATGTGCCACCCCCCACACACACACACACACACACACACACACACACACACACACACACACTTTAAAATGTAAAAACGCCCACAGAAATTTGTAATGTTTTCAAGAATGTTATTGCACAAATTTCACAGCCCCTTGCAGTTTGCCCCCCCCGTCTCTCTAATCACAGTGCCCCCTTTTATTCTCTGCCTCCCCTGCACAGTCCTACCTTCATAAGCAGACAGCTAATACTATTAACAATGTGCTTAAAGTTTGAAATTGCAGACATACTACAGGAGATGGTCAGAGACTGAGGACATGATACAGGGGATGGTCAGAGACGGCAGACATGATATAAGAGATGGTCAGAGACTGAAGACATAATACAGGGGATGGTCAGAGACTGCAGACATGATACAAGAGATGGTCAGAGACTGAGGACATGATACAGGGGATGGTCAGAGACTGAGGACATGATACAAAAGATGGTCAGAGACTGAGGACATGATACAGGGGATGGTCAGAGACTGAGGACATGATACAAGAGATGGTCAGAGACTGAGGACATGATACAGGGGATGGTCAGAGACTGCAGACATGATACAAGAGATGGTCAGAGACTGAGGACATGATACAGGGGATGATCAGAGACTGTAGACATGATACAAGAGATGGTCAGAGACAGTACAGACAAGATACAAGAGATATTCATAGACTGCAGACATACTACAGGAGATGGTTAGAGACTGAGGACATGAATCAAGAGATGGTCAGAGACTGAGGACATGATACAGGGGATGGTCAGAGACTGCAGACATGATACAAGAGATGGTCAGAGACAGTACAGACAGGATACAAGAGATATTCAGAGACTGCAGACATACTACAGGAGATGGTTAGAGACTGAGGACATGATACAAGAAATGGTCAGAGACTGCAGACATGATATAGAAGATGGTCAGAGACTGCAGACATAATACAGGAGATGGTTAGAGACTGAGGACATGATACAAGAGATGGTCAGAGACTAAGGACGATACAGGAGATGGTCAGAGACTGCAGACATAATACAATCGATGGTCAGACACTGTGCGGACTTGACACAGAAGATGGCCAGAGACTGTGCGGACATGATACAAGAGATGGTCAAAGACTGTGCAGACATGATACAGGAGAGACTGCAAACATACTACAGGAAATGGTCAGAGGCAGCACTGGGTGGGGGCGGCACTGGGGGAACCAAAGGTCATGGGGGGGGGCTGGGGAGCACTGGGGGGCCAAAGAGCATGGGGGGGGCAGCAAAAGAAGTTGGATAGGAGGAGTGGCATGGGCACAGGCATATAGAGAAATTGATTTTTCAATTTTCCTCCTGCAGCCTCTGAATGCCTGCTTCTCCTCCTCTCCCTCCTGCAGGCATTCAGCAGAGTCTAGTGTGTGTCTGTGTGCTTGTCTCCTCAGTCATGCGAACACACCTGACCTACACCCCTGCCTCTGCTTCCTCTCCCGCCGTTTCCTATGGCTCCTTCCAGATATGAGAATTGGAGGTGCCCCAGTTTGCCTGTCCAATGGGACTTCCAATCTTCCAAAGAAATACTCTCTGCACAGATATATTGCACTGTGATCCAGTCTCCTTTATCTCTCTCCTGCTCTAGAGCAGCTTTCCTTCACATGCCGTACACTTCCCGAGAATGATTCAATATAATAGACCACAGTACAAAAATTGGAGGATAAAGCACCACGGCCTTGTATCCATCTTAACAGTTCATATCTATAGCTCATCCAAAACACTCATAATAAAAAGCATTTAATAGCCATGTGAACCAAATTAGGTACCAATTGCTTTGATTTCCAGCCGGTTCATTTAATAATTCAGTTCAGCCAGTTCATTTGCACATGCTGAAGATGTTCTCTGCTCTTAATTTTCCTGCATAGAACGGCAGCGGTGAGACTTCAGACCAGTTTCACACAATAGCTCAGTTTCCGCTAATGATAGTTTGCCCAATATGTCATGCAGCAGATAATATACTGTAAGCTCTATTTATGCAGCTCACCAATTCCCTCAGCCTGTACAGGACCAGTTTACTGATGCAAAGCATTTGGAGCCTCCACATAAGCCAACTGAAGCAGCACTTAGTTTGGCTGTTCTGGAGCAGCACACCATCCACCTGCATTCCTTTTCCCAGCTTAGCTTCCTCCAGCAACCAGAGCCAGGCTTAAGCTATGATCACATCTGTGCGGCTCTGCGAGTCACATTTTGCACAGGCACAGCAGCCCTTTCATTTAAATGGGCTACTTTGCCTCCTGAAATGCAGGGGAAATGTCCCTGCAGCATTTCAGAAATCGCAGCCCATACAGTGCAGGTGGGTTCCATTAGTATTTATAGCATCTGCACACCAGTCCTGCATTTTTCTGTGCGGGTGGTTGTGGCAGCGGTAATCACCTGCACAGATGTGAACTTAGCCTTACAGCTTGCCAGGGGCTACCTCCTATTAGTCTCCCGCTCTCATCTCCAGTCACATGAGCCGCTTTCTGGCACACATTCCTCTCTCCTCCTCGCTCCTCCTTTCAGTCACACACACTGCCCGGCTACACACACATTCCAGGCTTGTTTATGAGCTCCTCGCCACCTCTGCGTCTGTGTGCACCACCATACTTCTACTTGTAGAGAGGTGGAGGTGGGGAAACAGCAGCACACTGATCTTCCCAGTGAATGACTCTGCATGGAGGCGTGTCAGCGCAAGTCTTGGCCATTGGAGGACAGGCAGGCTGTTCTCCCAGCACAGCCAGACAACTGACCACACTGAGATAGATGTGTTCTCATGCTAGGCATGGTCAGTTTGAAACAGGAAAGTAGGGTGACCTGCAGGATCCCCAGGTATTTCACACATAGAGAACAGTATACTTTTTAACACAAATAAATGGTATAACAGACACATATCAGGAATATGAAATGTTGGGGTAACACATTCTTTAATATATAAACTTGCACTGCATTTTTTTCTATAGTAGCCCCAGAAGGTTGAAGATAAAGACTGCCTCATTCTGCGATCTGTCTGCGGTGGTCTGACTTGCCCCTTGACTTAGTCACAAGTACAGCATTGCAATCACCATTTTCCATACAGCAGTCTTTATCTGAAGCCTACTACAGAAAGCAAAGGTTAGATATTGAGATGTTACTCATTTGCTTCACCCTGTGTTTGTATATCAGTGTTTAAAGCTAAACTCCAGGCAAATGGCTAAATGCATAGATGGAATACACATAAGGTAGCTGTTTTACCTGCCAAAAAATTTGTATTTCTTTCAATCCATGTCTGGGATTTACACAACTCTGCCACATCACAGCTTTGTCTGACAGGGCCAGAGACCTGATTTTTCGAACCCGGTAAAGCCTAAGTACAATTTAACTCTTACATTTAATGAGAAGGGTTCCTTGTTGGCTGTCCTAGTTGCATGTCCTCCTCCATACCCCCAGATGGAGGAGGAGGTGGACCTTTTATTCATCTGCTTGTCCTCTATTCATAGATTGCTTTTCATCATAGAAGCTATAGTACAGCTTCTATGAATGGAGGTGGTCAGAACTCTTCACAAGTTCCTGTGCCAGGTCCAGCACTCGTGTTAAAGTGTCATTAAGCCAATATACACAAGCTTTAACCACTTCAGCCCCAGAAGAATTTACCCCCTTCCTGACCAGGCACTGCATCGCTTTAACTGACAATTGCGCGGTCGTGCGACGTTGTACCCAAACAAAATTGATGTCCTTTTTTTCCCACAAATAGAGCTTTCTTTTGGTGGTATTTGATCGCCTCTGTATTTTATATTTTTTGCGCTATAAACAAAAAAAGAGCGACAATTTTGAAAAAAAAAAACGCATTATTTTTTACTTTTTGCTATAATAAATATCCCCCAAAAATATATAAAAAAACAATTTTTTTCCTCAGTTTAGGCCGATATGTATTCTTCTACATATTTTTGGTAAAAAAAAATCGCAATAAGCATATGATTGGTTTGCGCAAAAAGTTATAGCGTCTACAAAATAGGGGATAGATTTATAGTATTTTTATTATTATTATTTTTTTACTAGTAATGGCAGCGATCTGCGATTTTTATCGTGACTGCGACATTATGGCGGACACATCAGACAATTTTGACACATTTTTGGAACCATTGGCATTAATACAGCGATCAGTGCGATTAAAAATGGATTGATTACTGTAAAAATGGCACTGGCAGTGAAGGGGTTAACACTAGGGGGCGGTGAAGGGGTTAACTATGTTCCCTGGGAGGTGATTCTAATTAAAGGGGGAGGGGACTAACTAGAGGAAGTGACAGATCGTTGTTCCTAGCTAATAGGGTACCCCCCGATGTACAGCAGGTGCGCGCGCCTGCTGTCCGGACCCCGCAAGATCACGTACAGTAACGTGATTTTGCGTAGGGGAGCCAGCCTGCCGCAGTAAAATTGCGGCGGCTGGTCCGGAAGCGGTTTATATATATATGTAGTACATGGCATCATTAAAATCAAAGCATGTCCTTTGATGAATTAGAGGGTTTGTAAATACCTTTTTTGAGTAGTTTTAAAGTTGGCTGTGATTCTTTTCTATCTCTTCAGTAAGTCTATGAGCATACCTCCCAACTTTTTGAGATGGGAATGAGGGACACCTACCAGCAAAAGTATGCAGGCATAGGACACACCCCTTGCCACGCCCCCTTAAAGGAGAATTGTACAAAAAAAGCAAGATTGGTTAAACCCACAAGTGCTTTTTTAACACTACTATTCCTTTATATTGGCTTTTGGAATTTACATATGCAAAAATTTAGAAATCAGATGAAAGGTTTAGCACTGGAAAACACTTTTTTAAAAAGTGCATTTTATATACATCTATATAGATCAGACCAAAATGAGGGACAAATGAGGAGGAAAGAGGGACAGAGGGACATTGCTCCAAATCAGGGACAGTTGGGAGCTATGTATGAGCAACATGTGCAAATACCATTATGTAGCCTCCCTGGCGGTTTTCCCGAGTGTGGCTCGGGGTTAAAATTCAGTACCATTAGCGGTAACCCCGAGCCACACTCGGGATCGCATTGCAGGATCCTGGGGCGGCGTTACTTACCTTGTCCCCGGGATCCTGCGATGTCACCCGCAGTGTCCGAGGGCTCCGTCCTCCTCCGAAGCCTCTCTGTGCCAGGCTCCGTTCCCTGCGAGCGGCGCGACGCACGGGGGCGGAGCCTGGCGGCAAATTCAAAAAACTGTCAAAATCATAACACATACAGTACTGTAATCTTACAGATTACAGTACTGTATGAAATGATTTCACATCCCTTTTGTCCCCAGTGCTCTGGCCCATGCCCTGCATGCAGTTTTACATGATATACACTGTTCTTTCTGCCTGGAAACTGGAGATTGTCCATAGCAACCAAAAAGTGTCCCTTTACGTCAAAAGTGGCTTTAGACCAGCTAGAAAACAGCGATAGTAAATTAGAACACTTGCAGAATTGAGCGATAGTGAATTGTGGGGAAATTTATTTTATTACTATTTTTTTAAATTTTTTTTAATTATTTATTTTTATTTATTATATTATAATTTATGTTTTTGTGTTTCAAACTTTATCATACCCGGGATATCTACTAGACTCTGGTTTGGACAGATTTAAGTGTGTTATTGTTAAGATTTACAGACCTACAATATAAAACGCCAAATTTCCATGCAAAATAATTGTACCGCTTTCAGCACCTAAAATCCGAAATAATCATACCGCCAGGGAGGTAAATGGAAATACACGAATGTAGTTCTTGCTGCTTTCATTTAAGAACATGAACGATTATTATTCTCAGTCGCCCCATGTGACAATCTTTCACATCACATGTAGGGGACTCAGAGATCTTGTTTGACAATGGGGATTTCCTCGTTGTTCCTCTGTTTATCATTGCAGTGTATGTGAATATGTGGACAGAGCCCCAGTGGTCATGTGACTGTTTAAAATAAAGAGATCTAAAAGTAAATCACACTTTGTAAAACAACCTCAAATAAGCAAGCATACTCATTTAGATCTGCGGGACCTGGAAAAGCAGTTTTCCTCCACTTTCGTAGGTTCCTCCAAACTCCATCCCCGCAGTCTCTTCTCACCTATGCTCTGGCGGTTGTATGTCTCTGAAGTCATCAAGACTGTTGTAGGCTCCATAGCCCTGCACTGGACACAAGGACCCCAAGGAACAGTCCACCACTGAAGGATAGGGGAGCACCATCTGCTGGGGGAGCAGTAGATCTGGTAAGTAAAACTGCATTTTCTGTCCCCTAGATGTAAACAAGCATTTATCCCTTGCAGTACAGGTGCAGTCCCACTATAAGCTTAGTTGTAGAGATGTGTCTAACATGCAGATACATTTGCAATGCTTCCTGATTTGCTTGAATGGATCCCGTTCAGTGGGCTCGCCACCTGTCCAACACAATATATTGGCCAGGGTTTGCCGCATGCACAAAGCTTCGTAAACGCGGCATGCGAACATCCCTGTTCACTGCCATTGTAGCTGGGGGGGGGGGGGGTAATTAGGGGGTACTAAAAAGGCAATTCGATTATATCTGTCAGACAACACTGAAATCTATAGACAACTTTATAATACTACTTACTACTTCCAGTGTAAAGTGAAATGCACTCATGTTCTGTTTAACAACTTAAGGATTTTGCATGGCAGAAATGCATCCTAGGAACTTCAACAAAATTTGTAGGACAGAATATAGATTTCAGCGTTCCCCTATGCAATCCCTCAAAGCCATATCTCTTCTAAAATGTATTACAACAATCACAATATATAGATATAATATACAAAAATGTGAATCAATATTATTTCAATGAAAAAAAATAAAGAACATACTGTATAAATTAAAGTGGTTGTAAATACCGTTCATGAAATCTGACCTGGGCACATATATCTGTAGTGTTTACTTTTCTCTCTCCAAAGCTCTGAGTTCTGTGTCTTTCTGCTGCTCCGTTCCTCTGTTATCAGCATTATAACGTCTGACAAATTCTCCGACACACAAGATAACAGTAGCTGGAAAATTGTGTCGGGGAGGGAGCTTAAGAGAGATAAGCAGAGAGCTTGTCTATTCAGACTACAGCGCTGCAAGTTTCTTCCTTCCTCTGCCTATGTGGAGGAGGGGTGTGTGCCTTTCCTCCAATCAGCTCTCACACAGTGTAAGCCCAGACTCCCACTGCTGAAAGAGGAAACAAGGTTTCTATTATAATGTGCACTTTCTAAAGAATGTAGAAAGGGAAAGACTGTGGATATGCATGTAAAGCTTATGTAGGAGGATTTGTTTCATCTCTGTGTATCATCTGAGGCTATTCACTTCACTGGGTATATGTGAGGGTTTACAACCACTTTAAGTTCATTGCTCATTGTCAATATAAAATCTGTTGATCCCAATAAAGAATACTCTGTAAAAAAAAACGTAATAGTAATAATAATAATAATAATAATAATAACAGGTAATAATAACTACTGACTGGAATGGTACCAGCTGATCGGAGAAAAGCCAATGTAGCACCAATATTTAAAAATGGCCCAAAATACATCCCTGGGAATTACAGACCAGTTAGCCTAACATCAATAGTATGCAAACTCTTGGAGGGGATGATAAGGGACTATATACAAGATTTTAGTAATAAGAACGGTATCATTAGCAGTAATCAGCATGGATTCATGAAGAATCGTTCTTGCCAAACCAATCTACTAACCTTCTATGAGGAGGTGAGTTGCCATCTAGATAAAGGAAGGCCCGTAGACGTGGTGTATCTGGATTTTGAAAAAGCATTTGACACAGTTCCCCATAAACACTGTACAAAATAAGGTCCGTTGGCATGGACCATAGGGTAAGTACATGGATTGAAAACTGGCTACAAGGGCGAGTTCAGAGGGTGGTGATAAATGGGGAGTACTTGGAATGGTCAGGGGTGGGTCGTGGGGTTCCCCAGGGTTCTGTGCTGGGACCAATCCTATTTAATGTGTTCATAAACGACCTGGAGGGTGGGATAAACAGTTCAATCTCTGTATTTGCAGACGATACTAAGCTAAGCAGGGCAATAACTTCTCCGCAGGATGTGGAAACCTTGCAAAAAGATCTGAACAAATTAATGGGGTGGGCAACTACATGGCAAATGAGGTTCAATGTAGAAAAATGTAAAATAATGCATTTGGGTGGCAAAAATATGAATGCAATCTATACACTGGGGGGGAGAACCTCTGGGGGAATCTAGGATGGAAAAGGACCTGGGGGTCCTAGTAGATGATAGGCTCAGCAATGGCATGCAATGCCAAGCTGCTGCTAACAAAGCAAACAGAATATTGGCAGGCATTAAAAAGGGGATCAACTCCAGAGATAAAACAATAATTCTCCCACTCTACAAGACTCTGGTCCGGCCGCACCTGGAGTATGCTGTCCAGTTCTGGGCGCCAGTCCTCAGGAAGGATGTACTGGAAATGGAGCGAGTACAAAGAAGGGCAACAAAGCTAATAAAGGGTCTGGAGGATCTTAGTTATGAGGAAAGGTTGCGAGCACTGAACTTATTCTCTCTGGAGAAGAGACGCTTGAGAGGGGATATGATTTCGATATACAAATACCGTACTGGTGACCCTACAATAGAAATAAAACTTTTTCGCAGAAGAGAGTTTAACAAGACTCGCGGCCACTCATTAAAATTAGAAGAAAATAGGTTTAACCTTAAACTACGTAGAGGGTTATTTACTGTAAGAGCAGCAAGGATGTGGAATTCCCTTCCACAGGTGGTGGTCTCAGCAGGGAGCATCGATAGCTTCAAGAAACTATTAGATAAGCACCTGAATGACCGCAATATACAGGGATATACAATGTAATACTGACACATAATCACACACATAGGTTGGACTTGATGGACTTGTGTCTTTTTTCAGCCTCACCTACTATGTAACTATGTAACAGTGAAATGTATTTGTACTGTTGTAGCACCCTCTAGTGTGCTGGGAGAGTAAAGTGTTTTTTTCCTCTTAGGACAGGTAAATTTCCAGGCTTGGCTGGTAGCCAAGCCTGGGTGTGTTTTGTGATCTGGGTTGAGAGTGGCTCAGAGTAGTGCTGGGAGACTCACAGGTAGCATCACTAAGATCTCCTACTTCTTTCTAGAATCTTCTAGTGTTTTCTAAAAGGAGAGGCTGGAGGGGAGGTGGAGCCACCTGGGGTGCTCCTCCTCAAATACTCAGAGTCAGCCCAGCTGGGAAGGATTTGATCAGGTGGTAGAATGGAGATGGAGTGTTAGGCTGTCTGGGCCTTTGAGGGAGCTCCCCAGTCTGGGGGGGTGACCTTGGGCCTGGGGTCAGATGCCCTCTAAGAAAACGTGGAGGTGTCTTGGACAGGAGGCACAGGAGGACCAAGAGAGGACAGTGGGAGAACACTGCCGGGCAAGTCTACACAGAGGCAGCCAGGAGGGCTGGTGAGTGAGCACACTGTTGGGAGGACTGGGAGGCACACCTGAGAGGACTGAGATGCAGCAGTCTGGGATGGGTGCAGAGCCAGTCTGGAGGATAGTGGTGTCATGGCAGTGGAGCGAGGCAGCTGCAGCCAGGAGGGCTGGCAGTCCCTGAAGAGGTGGTACTGGGAGCAGTAGCCACAGGGACAGCTAGCACTGGGACTTTTTCTATTTGCTACACCATCGTTGCCCGCTGTCCCTGCAGGTAAAGAGAATTTGCTTTAGGCCTGGCTGAGCCAGTGTCAGGCCTACAGTGCTAGCTAGTCTGGAGAAGGAAAGAGAGGAAGCGATGTGCAGGAAGAGAAAGGAAGTGATGTGCAGGAGGAGAAAAGGAGTGATGTATATACAGGATGTATATAAAGTTCCAATCGTTGATGTTTTGATTCAATGGACATCTCATGAGTCCCCATCGCTATCCAAGTTCAATCTCCCTCAATAAATCAAACAAAAACAAAGCGCAAGGACTGCTTCATGTCTCTGGATGAATGACCAGTGTGTGGCTGGCTGGGGCAGGGTGACAGATGGACCACAATACTCAGCAGCTCTTACGGGGGTACCGCTACACTATATTTTCTTACACTGTTTGCACCTGAAATTGAATTTGTATTGATTTGCATTTTTATATGCAGTATTTCTATATTGTGATTTTTGTTTTATGAACACTTTAGAAGAGATAGGTCTCTGAGGGATGATATAGGGGAGCGCTGTATATACATCCCCTTTTAGAATGCATTAAGGTGAAAAACCTTAGGGCTTTAGAAACACAAATTTTATCAGGATAACAGAGGATAACAGGATAACAGAGATCAGGTACTGTATGCCAAGGGTCCAAAAAATCTTATTACCCACTTCATGAAACATCTTAAAATGTATGAATTGGGAAAGTGGGGAGGAAAATAAAGGCATAAAGCATACAAAAAATAAAAAAAGAGGAAGGTAGGATAGATTTGGCGGGGGGGCTCTCTCCTATTCTTGCTTAACCTAATGCCCTGTACACACGGTCGGATTTTACGACGGAAAATGTGTGATAGGACCTTGTTGTCGGAAATTCCGACCATGTGTAGGCTCCATCACACATTTTCCATCAGAATTTCCAACACACAAAGTTTGAGAGCTTGCTATAAAATTTTCCGACAACAAAATCCGTTTGTCGGAAATTCCGATCGTGTGTACACAAATCCGACGCACAATGTGTCCTCATGCTCAGAATAAATTAAGAGACGAAAGCTATTAGCTACTGCCCCGTTTATAGTCCCGACGTACGTGCTTTACGTCACCACGTTCAGATCGATCAGATTTTCCGACAACTTTGTGTGACCGTGTGTATGCAAGACAAGTTTGAGCCAACATCTGTCGGAAAAAATCCATGGATTTTGTTGTCGGAATGTCCGATCAATGTCCAACCGTGTGTACAGGGCATAAGAGGGGCCTGCCAATTCCACCAAATAGGATTCATGTTCTGGAGGGGTTGAGAACTCATTCCAATACTACCATATCTTCCCAAATTTGTCATGTGTACCTCTCTCTGAAGCAATAAGGCTCTCCATTCGTTCAATATATTTTTCTTATCCACATGGCTATTGAAGGGGCCTGAGAATGTTTCCACAATTTTGGGATGCAAATCTTGGCCACTTTAATCAGGTGTGAGAGAATGGATCTCTTCTATTTTTTTCTAGGGGTGTTTTGATGTAATAGGAAAAAGGCCAGGTCATTTGGCAAGAGATAGTCAGTAAATTTTTGTGATGGGCTACTTGAATATCAGTTACTAATTGTTCTAGTGTGGGCCAGCCATGTGTTGTAATTATTTCCTGAAACTGAGGGTGTTCTGTACCTGGGGGACACAATAGATTTCCAAGGATAGGAAAGAGGGGCGAGGGTGATGGGGAGATATTTCCTTCAAAGAAAAAAATTCTACATATAGCCCCAGGGCCGTCTTTTAGGCAGGGCAAAAGGGGCAGCTGCCCTGGGCCCTGCCATTGTTGTTGGGCCCAAAGCAGCTGCCTCATACTTGCCAACTATCCCAGTTTAAATTCCCTTGTCCCTTGAAGTTTTAGTCCCGTGCTGTGTCCTGATATCTCAGTGTGAAGTACTGCTACTAATGCTGCCCAGCTCTGCCCTATTGTTTTGTACAAATGACTCACCTGCAGACCCTGTGTTTACATGTAAATAACCAGCAATCATATGTAAATAGCAGCGGCATTCATATGTAAATAGCTGCACCCAGCGGCATAGATATGTAAATAAAGGCGGCAATCATATGTAGATCATGCCCTCTGCGGTGAGCAGATGATGTGCTGTAACCCCAGCAACCATTCAGTGAGCAGTATCACTGTACAGTAATCTCTAGAAACCAATCAACAAGCAGAAATCATGTGCTGTAACATCTAGCAATTAATCAGTGAGCCGTAATTTGTGCTGTAACCTCTAGGAACCAGTCAGTAAGCGGTAATGATATACTGTAACCTCTGGCAACCAATCACAATCGCTGCCTGATCTGATACAGTAAACTGATTTTAAGTCTAGCTGCTATTTAGTGTATGTCTCAGAGCAGCTGGAGAGCGAAATTGTTTGGGAGGGCCCAAGAAAACGTTTGCCCAGGGTCCAATCAATATTAAAGACGGCCCTGGTCAGGATGTGAACTAATTGTGGAGCCCTTTACCAAGTAGGGCTTTGAAAGGTCCCTGTAGCCCCTTGAGTTTGGGCATAGGTGTTTTTGGGGGTTTGGAGATTGGCTAGTATATCATCTCAGGAACTGGAGCTCTCTCAAGCGCGTCTGCTTGCAGCTATGGCAGGTCACACCCCTCCCCTTACAAGTTTTTTTAAAATGTATTCCTAGCTAACCCCTTATTAAACATTATTTAAACCTAATCAATCCTAATTTATGTGTTCCACCTGTTAGCTACTATTTTTCTGATAATTATTTTAAAAATAAATTTGAATAATATACTGTATATATTTTTAAAATTTGTTATGATTTTCAGTGTCAGTGTAAAAAGAAAGTGCAAAAAATTGAAAAGTAAAACTTTTTTTTTTATTTGCAAATAATGTTGCAATGCTTTGTACAAGAAACATCCTTTTTTATCATTCTAAACGGAACAAATCATAGAATACAATGTATATCTTGAATTTACAGTAAACTATTTTTTAAATTGTCCTCATGAATAGATGTCTGAAGTGAACACAGGCTCTTTTCAGTTCACTGTGCTTTACCCCAATTCGCGATTCACCAAATCAGGCCATAGATTAAAAGCAGAATCCCACACGTTGAAAAGGGTAATTATGGTCTTTTTGTTGGCTTAGGTGTTACTGTAAGCAATATGAATGTATATAATAAGTCAGGAACACAGTTCTTTAAATTCTTTATTACATTCATTGCAGGTTGCATAACAGGAACTTATTCTTCTTCCTTTACAATAACTGTTACCAAAGGCGAAAACCAAGCCAAAAGTTCTTTGTTTCACTTCCCAACAGTTTTTTTGAAGATACTTATTTTTTTTTTTGGACAAAAAACACAGAGCACAAATAAGTACAAGATGGCTCAAAGGAGCCCAAAACAACATATAAAAAGGTATATACTGTGTAGGTATATATATATATATATATATATATATATATATATATATTATCTCACAAACATGAGAGGGGACCCCAAAAGCCCTTTAAAAAGAATATAATAGTAAAGATTAAAATCTACTGAGTATGATGGCAAACATTGGGCAACCATTACGCAATAGAAGCTCATCACACCCAGTCTGCAAATCATGCCAATAAAATGGTCACCAAACAGTTCTCTCTCTCTCTCTCTCTTTCTATATACTGTATATATACAGTATCTCACAAAAGTGAGTACACCACTCACATTTTTGTAAATATTTTATTACATCTTTTCATGTGACAACACTGAAGAAATGACACTTTGGTACAATGTATAGTAGTGAGTGTACAGCTTGTATAACAGTGTAAATTTGTTGTCCCCTCAAAATAACTCAACACACAGCCATTAATGTCTAAACTGCTGGCAACAAACGTGAGTACACCCCTAAGTGAAAATGTCTAAGTTGAGCCCAACTCAATATTTTGTGTGGCCACTATTATTTTCCAGCACTGCCTTAACCCTCTTGGGCATGGAGTTCACCAGAGCTTTACAGGTTGCCAGTGGAGTCCTCTTCCATTCCTCCATGACAACATCACGGAGCTGGTGGATGTTAGAGACCTTGCGCTCCTCCACCTTTTCGTTTGAGGATGCCTCACAGATTCTCAATAGGGTTTAGGTCTGGAGACATGCTTGGCCAGTCCATCACCTTTACCCTCAGCTTCTTTAGCAAGGCAGTGGTCGTCTTGGAGGTGTGTTTAGGGTCATTATCATGTTGGAATACTGCCCTGTGGCCCAGTCTCCAAAGGGAGGGGATCATGCTCTGCTTCAGTATGCCACAGTACATTTATACACAGACACAAATTAATACATTTGTCATGGCAGCGCTAATTAACAGATGATATCCCACTTTCATTAGTGTGTTTTAAAAACAGTTCATGCAAGACAATACTATAGTCTACATAAAAAGATGTTCTGACTATTTCACAATGGTGTAACATAGTCCAAAGAAACAGGGTAGTGTTTGATTGAATACTCAATGGAACATTTTCACCACCAGCGAGAGCGCTGCAATCCCCAGCGGCATGATTTTCTATGTCAAATGCTGTTGATTTACATTGATAACATTGTAAGTGTATGTCCTATAAGGGGGAAACAATTTTAATAAATTCAGTTTAAAACGGGATTATGCTATGGACTCTTTTCTCTTTCTATGTGAATGAGTTTTTAAGCGGTTGTCCTGGTATCCCATCAACAAGTGGACTAGCAAGGATTGAAGACTGTAAGATCCAGTGTTTGGAGCCTATTATCCAGCGGTGTCTGGTCCATAGGGGATTCTTTACCCCCGATTATACACAGGTGTTGGTGATGGTGAAAATGTTTCATTGAGTATTCAATCAAACGCTACCCTGTTTATTTGGACTATAATACATCATTGTGAAATAGTCAGAACATAATTTTATGTGGACTATAGTATTGGCTTGTATGAACTGTTTTTAAATTTTTAAAACACATTAATGACAGTGGGATATCATCTGTTAATTAAGGCTGCCTTGACGAATGTATTCATTTGTGTGTGTGTATAAATTAACTCACCTGTCTTAGACAGTCTTATTAGGTAGCAGCTTTAATCCTTAAAAAAGGTATATGTGTTTGTTTTACAATTATTTTTGTACAATTATTTCTGTACATTTAGGGCTTCGCCAAAAACTATAAGTGCTTAATTTTTGTAGGAGGGGCCAGTTTGTCTACAAGTTGCGTTATGTCACAGTACATGTTGGCATTCATGGTTCCCTCAATGAACTGTAGCTCCCCAGTTCCGGCAGCACTCATGCAGCCCCAGACCATGACACTCCCATCACCATGCTTGACTGTAGGCAAGACACACTTGTCTTTGTACTCCTCACCTGGTTGCCGCCACACATGCATGACACCATCTGAACCAAATAAGTTTATCTTGGTCTCATCAGACCACAGGACATGGTTCCAGTAATCCGTGTCCTTAGTCTGCTTGTCTTCAGCAAACTGTTTGTGTGCTTTCTTGTGCATCATCTTTAGAAGAGGCTTCCTTTTCGGATGACGGCCATGCAGACCAATTTGATGCAGTGTGCGGCATATGGTCTGAGCAATGACAGGCTGACCCCCCACCCCTTCAACCTCTGCATCAATGCTGGCAACACTCATACGTCTATTTCCCAAAGACGACCTCTGGATACGACACTGAGTATGTGCACTCAATTTCTTTAGTCGGCCATGGCGAGGCCTGTTCTGAGTGGAACCTGCCCTGTTAAACTGCTGTATGGTCTTGGAGCTTGCTGCTTTATGTAGAGCAATAATTCTTTTTTTCAGATCCTCATAGAGTTCTTTGCCATGAGGTGCCGTGTTGAACTTCCAGTGACCTGTATGAGAGAGTGAGAGCAATAACACCAAATTTAACACACCTGCTCCCCATGCACACCTGAGACCTTGTAACGCTAATGAGTCACATGACACCAGAGAGGGAAAATGGATAATTGGGCCCAATTTGGACATTTTCACTTAGGGGTGTACTCACTTTTGTTGCTAGCCGTTTAGATATTAATGGCTGTGTGTTGAGTTATACAAGCTGTAGATTCACTACTTTACATTGTAGCAAAGTGTAATTTCTTCAGTGTTGTCACATGAAAAGATGTAATAAAATATTTACAAAAATGTGAGGGGTGTACTCACTTTTGTGAGATACTGTATATACAGTGGGGCAAAAAAGTATTTAGTCAGCCACCAATTGTGCAAGTTCTCCCACTTAAAAAGATGAGAGAGGCCTGTAATTGTCATCATAGGTATGCCTCAACTATGAGAGACAAAATGTGAAAACAAATCTAGACAATCACATTGTCTGATTTGGAAAGAATTTATTCGCAAATTATGGTGGAAAATAAGTATTTTGTCAATATCAAAAGTTCATTCTCAATACTTTGTTATATATTCTTTGTTGTCAATGACAGAGGTCAAACGTTTTCTGGAAGTCTTCACAAGGTTGTCACATACTGTTGCTGGTATGTTGGCCCATTCCTCCATGCAGATCTCCTCTAGAGCAGTGATGTTTTGGGGCTGTCATTGGACTTTCATCTCCCTCCAAAGGTTTTCTATGGGGTTGAGATCTGGAGACTGGCTAGGCCACTCCAGGAAATGCTTCTTACGAAGCCACTCCTTCGTTACCTGGGCGGTGTGTTTGGGATCATTGTCATGCTGAAAGACCCAGCCACATTTCATCTTCAATGCCCTTGCTGATGGGAGGAGGTTTGCACTCAAAATCTCACGATACATGGCCCCATTCATTTTTTCATGTACATGGATCAGTCGTCCTGTTCCCTTTGCAGAGAAACAGCCCCAAAGCATGATGTTGCCACCCCCATGCTTCACAGTAGGTATGGTGTTCTTTGGTTGCAACTCAGCATTCTCTCTCCTCCAAACACGACGAGTTGTGTTTCTACCAAACAGTTCTACTTTGGTTTCATCTGACCATATGACATTCTCCCAAGCCTCTTCTGGATCATCCAAATGCTCTCTAGCAAACCTCAGACGGGCCCGGACATGTACTGGCTTAAGCAGGGGGACACATCTGGCACTGCAGGATCTGAGTCCCTGGCGGCATAGTGTGTTACTGATGGTAGCCTTTGTTACGTTGGTCCCAGCTCTCTGCAGGTAATTCACTAGGTTCCCCTGTGTGGTTTTGGGATTTTTGCTCACCGTTCTTGTGATCATTTTGACCCCACAGGGTGAGATCTTGTGTGGAGCCTCAGATCGAGGGAGATTATCAGTGGTCTTGTATGTCTTCCCTTTTCTAATTATTGCTCCCACAGTTGATTTCTTCACACCAAGCTGCTTGCCTATATCAGATTCAGTCTTCCCAGCCTGGTGCAGGTCTACAATTTTGTTTCTGGTGTCCTTCGACAGTTCTTTGGTCTTCACCATAGTGGAGTTTGGAGTGTGACTGTTTGAGGTTGTGGACAGTTACTCCCGAGTATGGTGATACCACATGTGTGAGACTTTTACACAGCGTGGCCACATACAGAGGCCCAACATGCACGGAGCACCTTACTACAAAACTCTGTCAGTGGTCTTGAGGTCAGTTATATGCATTGCAAGGGTTTTGCTATGACATTATTGGATGATGGAAGCCAGGGGAGGCTCATCTCCTCTGAGGAAAATTCCCTTGCAAGCTTTTCTTGCAAACTGAACAGCCTGCTGGCCTTTAGTAAAACAATGCCATGGATTCTATTCACTTCCTACCTTCTAAATGTTGTTTGGGGAGTCCTTCCTGCTATAATCACATGCTCAGTCCCAGAAGAATTCTTTGGAAAATTAGCCACTCAATTACATGATTTGTAATTGAAAATTTAGAGGTGTTTTTTTTTGTGTTGTTAGAGCAAAGCAACATTTGATTTTTTCAGGATCAGCTTTAAGCTTTGTACACATGGTTCGATTGTTGTACGACCAAGCGTCTGATTTTTGTCAAAAGCGCGTGTGCAGGATTTTGTCTAGCATACTAACTATCCGCAAATTGTCGTTCGACAAACACAAACGTAGTGACGTACTATGAGAGTATAAAGAGGACGTTCATTTCTCAAGCGCCACCCTTTCGGCCCCTTCTGCTAATTTCATGTTAGTAGAAGTTTGTTGAGCGTTGATTCCCTCTTTTTTGTTAAGTTATTTTTATTTGGATGGCAGATAGCATCTCTAATTTAATTTCTGTTGTTTTTTTTCTGCACAATAAAAAAATAGTGTAGAATAATACTTGGCTATATGTTTTTCTTCAAATGACAGTTTGGGAGTAGGCAGTTACATTAAAAACAACACAATGAAAAATGAACAAGGGACACCATACATAGTTGTATCTTTGATCTTAAAAACTCAGGGATAATGGTGTTGTGGTAACTTCCCCAAAAAAATCAAACAACAACCATAATATTAATATTATTTATATCACTACAAAACAAATGCCTTTTAAAATATGTTTGCCATAACTACATCAGTATCACCAGCAAAACAGCTTCATTATTATCCCATTAAAGAAGACGAGAATGTGCACTGCATTTCGACATTTCATCAATTCCTGCGTCACGAATGGTAATTCTAGATTACAAACGGTAGTTTACAAGTGCGAACTCTTCCCAGTCGTTCCTTGATTCTGATCATGCGTGTTTGTACTTTCGACTTTTGTGTGACGATTTCTGTACTGACCATCCGAAAATCAGACGTTGAGTTCACATCCGACAAAAAAGTTTTTAGCCTGCACATCCAGCTTTTGTCTGACGAAAAAGTGAAATCGGCTGTCGAAAGCACCGTACTAATGATCCAAAAATCTGCAGACAGCTCGTCTTATAAATTTTCCCATCTGATTTTCTTATCGTGTGTATGGGCCTTTAGAGAGAAGATAGAAACCAAAATATATTTTTATTAAGATTTCATTATAAACATACTTGTAAGTAGTATTAACAAAAATAATTCCATCAAAATCAAATGGAAAGCTTCCAGAATTGCTATAGAATTGGCAAGGAAATGACCTTACTGGCCTCAGTCAGAAGGTTTATCTGTATGTTTTCTCTTCCACTCAAATTTCTATATTATTGTCAGAGGGAGCGCCCTGTGTATCCTGAGAGCCCCTTGCTATTGTTGGCGATAATAATGCTGTCGTGCTTATGAGGATAATTTTCCTGCACGGTATTTATAAAAGTGAGTAATTTTTAAAGGATAATATTTTTAAGATACAGGATCAATCAATATGAACACAAACTAAAAATAGGAGATTTATTCACCAGACATGTATTCATACAAAATAGTTATATACTGTATATATTGGTTGACAAAAACAAACGCTACATAAAATGAAAAATACCGATTGTGCTACATAAAATTAAGAATATCAATTGAAACACCTGTTAATGGGAGTTTTGTACTTTTTAAATGAGACAGAAATGATAAAACTTCCCCTGTAGAATCAATAACCATGTAAAGATGATAATTAGACAGAACGTCAGGTAAGTGATTAATAACGTGGAATGTAATTAGACGTTTGCTATGTCAAATAGAATGGGAAATATATGGGAATGGGAAATATAAAAATTATAATAAAAAATTGAAGCTCTTTCTCCGGCTTTATTTGCTCTAGCCATAGAGCCGGTTGCAGAGGCCCTGCGTACATCACCTGACATCAAAGGGCTTCGTATTGGTATGCTGGAGGAGAGGGTAGCCCTGTACGCTGATGATATGGTCCTTTTTCTCGGGGATGCAGGCCCATCACTCCAAGGTGCATTGTCAGTCCTTAATACATTCTCCGTAGTAACGGGCCTTCGGGTTAATTGGTCAAAATCCACTTTATTCCCAATAGACCAGGCAGCCTGAGCCACATCCTCCCCAGACAGCCCGTTGAAATGGGTTGAAACCTTTAAATACCTGGGGGTCCATGTCTCCGCTCAAGTCTCAGATTTCCTCAAACTAAATTTAGATCCGGTGGTGGGGGATATGAAAGTAAAACTTAAAGCATGGAGTAACTTGCCCTTATCCGTTTTCGGCAGAGTTAATCTCCTCAAAATGAAGGTCATTCCCAAATTCACTTACCTATTTCGCCATTCTCCGCAGTGGATTCGCAAATCCTTCTTTACTAAACTCAACCAACGATTTTCAGAGTTTCTTTGGAGCCCTTCCCCACCCAGATACCGGCTGTCGACCCTGATGAGGCCAATGTCGCAAGGTGGCATGGCTTTCCCGGACTGCCAAAAATATTTTTTGGTGGCACAGCTGGTGACTATGGTTTGGTGGTTAAACCCTGACAAAACCAACGTGGCTTCCGCCCTGGAGGCCACGGTGGTGGGTTCTTGGGAAACCCAAAATTTCTAATTTATAGAGGCCCACACGCCCCTTACCCACTAACCCCTTCCATGCTTACCACCCTGCGGGCTTGGCGAATGGGCCTAATTATCGGAAAACATAACCAGTCAGAAATGTCCCCCAACGCCCCCTTATGGTTAAACCCCAATTTACCACATCTTAACAAACTCACAGACCCTCAGGTATGGACCAGATACGGCATAAAATTAATTTCGCAGGTGGTGTCACAGGCTTCATTGCTTTCCTTCTCCCAGCTCTCCTCCCAGTACAACCTGCCGAAACACTACCAGTTCCGCTACTTCCAACTATTGCACGCATTCGCGGCTCAGTTTCCACGCTCCTCCTGCATCCTAACCCAGTCCGAGCTGGAGAAGACACTTAGATCTGGTTGTACTGAGAAACCCACATCGCGCTTATATGCGCATCTGGTCTATGTGTCTTTGCCACCTCTAGTCCGCCTCTGGTCCCGTTGGCAACGCGATATTCCCGCGTTGGATGATGACGACTGGGATGATGTCTGGGACTTCCCCTTCAGGTCACTAGTTTCCATACGTGACAGATTAATACAATTTAAAATAGTGCACAGGGCTTACTTCACCCCACACAGACTTCATTTGATGAACCCTGCTCACTCTCCCAAGTGTTGGAGATGTGGCACATCCCCAGGAGACTTCTCTCACATTTTCTGGCACTGCCCAAAGATACAACAATATTGGGGGGAGGTGCTTGCCCTAACGAACAAAGTCGCATCGACTAACTTACCACTGACAATGGAAATTTGCCTGTTGGGCCTAATAGAAAACCTTGTTCCCACAATAGCTAAACGCACAATGATTGGGTTGTTATTATTTTATGCTAGGAAAATCATTGCACTGCAGTGGAAAAAATCTAATCCCCCTTCAAGTGCTCAGTGGAAACGTCTGGTCAATGAGAGTCTTCCGCTATACAAAGATAACTATGCTAACAGAGGTTGCCCGTCGAAATTTAAAAAGTCTGGTGTAAATGGATGGAGGCATTGAATATTGCCCAGTGAACATCGATCGGTTACAGATACTATGTTATAGAGATAATAAGTATACATAGCTCTTAGATACACGTAATTTGTCCTGTTGGTCCCTTTTTGACTAATAACCCAACTGAAAACTACCTCTAGTAGGAGGACAGTGTTATATATACCCTGACTATGCATTGTGGTTAGTAACTCATTCTGAATACTGTATGTACGCTTTCGGCTGTTATACCTGTACAATATAAGCAACCAAGTTGTATGTGTTTTGTGTGTTTTAAAATTGAATAAAAATAATTAAAAAAAAAAAAAAAAAAATTGAAGCTCAGAGAAAAATCTACAAGGCGGTTATTGATTCGAGAGAAATAATTATCCAACTGTATAATAATCAATAAGTAAATTATTTAAAATAACACAAATGTATATAAGGTAAAATCAATACAACATAATTACCCTTTCCAAAATGGCTACTGGTCGGAAATGCTGGTTACCAGAGTTTTAAAATGGCTGCCGTGGCTTCCAAGATGGGTTCTGCTTAAAGAGGAATTACTTCTTGCGACCTCAGAGTTTCAAAGTATCAGGAGTCAAGGAATCTTTATGAATGTGAAGATATGAGTTGATGAATGGAGTGTGTGTATTTGTGTGTCTGCTTGAGTGTTCTCCTGTGGCAGTGATGGTGAACCTTGGCACCCCAAATGTTTTGGAACTACATTTCCCATGATATTCAACTACACTGCAGAGTGCATGAGCATCATGGAAAATGTAGTTCCAAAACATCTGGGGTGTCAAGGTTCACCGCCCTATGGCATCTATCTTGATCCTATATACCATTTTAGACAATAGGCTCATAAAAATTATTATAACCCTAGCCTAGAAGGTGTGACTTCTTTTCCATTGGTTGAAAGATCTATTAATTACCTTTTTGTAGATTTAGGTAATATCACTTCCAACCACTAAGCATGTCTACGGGCAAAAATATTTGTTCTGAAATATCTCTTAAGTAATATGTCCATATTTCATAATGTGTATCTGCTTGTGTAGTGGTGCTGAGATATATATATGTCATATATACAGTATATGTCATTCACAAACATGATAGGTATACTTTAAAACAATTCTTACTTCTAATATGCTCTAAGTCTAAATAATATATTTTTTATGTTCTACAGAATAACTATTGCACCAGTAGATATTGAAATTATATCTGTGGAATGGAATATAATTTATATTATTTGAATGTCATATATTTTCTGAAATACTACTGGGTAGAATGAGTTCATAGGTTTCCTTTATGTGTTTGAAATGAACTTTGGACAGACACAATGAATATTTAGATAGAGTTCAGCTGGATAAACAACTCTCAACTCTTATGGGCTGTATACAACTGTCCCCCACTGGCTCTAACACTGAGAACCAAGCGATGAAACCCCGCCAATCACTCGGTTCAAAGAGCTCTGTGAGCAGAGAGCTGCTGACTGTCAGTCACAGGCTCTCTGCTCTGCCCCCCCCCCATCACTGGAGCACTAGGCTGTGGAGGGGCGGGGAACAGCCAGCTCAGGCTCTCAGCAGCTGAGAGCCTTAGCCGGGTGCCGGTCTAGGCATGTGGGTGGATCCCGACTTCATTTCTGCAATCTTGCCTGAGTCTGGACCAGCTCTGTGATGTCAGCCAACAGCAGGCTTCAGCCCACTGTCTGCTGAAAACAGCCTTGGCTGTACTTCTCCTACATAAACCTACATAAACCATAGAAATCAGGTTCACATTACAATTTGTCTCTTAAAAGCTCATTTTTTTTCAGCTGTCGGTAAAAAAAATTTGGTGCAACCAACATACGTGTAATATACAGTAGCAATGGTCATCTCCACCTAGCAGCTGAAGTGCTCACTACTTAGTTCAATGTTATGCCAGCATGAGAAACCTCCAGAAACCTGTGAGCGGGGGGGGGGGGGGGGTTAAAGGTTTCAACTGCCTACTAGGAGACTCTACAGAGTTTAATCCGGCACTGGATAACAGTTATTGATTGATCAAGGTTTCTATGCAAAATAATAGCAAATGGATAAGTCAGTTTAGGCTGAATGGTTTTGGACCTCTGCTATTCATAATACACTGGTATGCATCACTGCCCAATTAGACAATATTTTAGTTGGACACTAAAGCCTAGTACACAGCTACGGTCAGAGCCGCTGTACTAGCTATGCAAAGTTAGTGCAGCAATCTCTCCTGCTGAGCTGTTGTTCTCACAGAGGGGTACCCCCTGCCAGAACACTCTGATCAGTGCTCTTTCTCTGCCATTGACTGAGAATGCTGATCGGGAGTCGGTCGGCTGCTGGGTTTTCCAGCATGCATGTCCAAAAACCAACATACACACAGGTTGAATTTCGGCCATTTTTTTTTAACTGGTCAATGTCTCATGACATTCGGCCCATGTGTACAGGGCTTTACCTTGTCATCTCTCTTGTGGTTGATACCAGAGCCCAGGGCCGTCTTTAAGACAGGGCAAAAGGGGCAGCTGCCCTGGGCCCTGTCATTGTTGTGGGGCCCATAGCAGCTGTCTCATACTTGCCAACTATCTTGGTTTAAATTTCCTGTTCCTTGAAGTTTTAGTCCTATGCTGTGTCCCAATATCTCAGTGTGAAGTGCTGCTACTAATGCTGCCCAGCTCTGCCCTATTGTTGTGTACAGATGACTCACCTGCAGACCCTGTGTTTACATGTAAATAACCGGCATTAATATGTAAATAGTGGCGGCATTCATATTTATATCATGCCCCCCTCCACAGGTCAAATCCACCATCACCTATACTAAATGCTGCCCTCCAGGGAGGTAAAGGGGCATGCTTGAAAGCCCTGCCTACAACTGTGGTCATTAAGCCTAACATCTGCCTGTTCTGCAAAGGCAAGCAAATTGGTGGGGGGAGGGTAATGTGGGGTGTGCATAGGTAGGCAGAGAAGGAATGACAGTTTGGGTGCACAGGTGAGCAAGGAGGGGATGTATGGAGGTATGGAAGGTGGGTCCAAAGATGAGCAGAGGAGGCAGGTAGAGTTAAAGGGTGGAGGGTTGGAGTGGAGAGGATGGGGGAGGTTTGGGGTGCAGAGGTTAGTAGGGGTTTTAGGATGCAAAGGTGTACTGACAGAGTGGATAAAGTTGTAGGTAGCGTGTAAGGCAGCCTATTCATTTCAATGGGCTGCTCTATGCGCTAGAAATGCGGAAGAAAGTCCCTAACCCTTTTTCAAAATCACACGATGCCAAGGCACATGTCAGCAGATGTGTGAGGGTGTCATTAACAATTGATGGCATCGCTGTGTATCTGCTAAAGGGCAGCACGTTTCTGTGGTGTCAGAAAAGTGATTTTGCATGCATTCCTGACACACACAAATGTGAACACAGGTTAAATGTCTCAGTTACTTTGGTGGTCAGTGTAAATCTTCTCATTACATTGGTGTTTGGTGTAGAATCCTTTCATTCACTAGTGACCAATGTGAATGTTCCCCTTACATTGCTGGTCAATGTAAGTCCCTTCTTACATTAGTGGTTATGGTTACTGTGAATGCTTCTATTACATTAGTGGTCAGTGTAAATCCCTCCTTACATTGGTCGTTACTGTGAATGCCTCTATTACATTAGTTGTCAGTGTAAACCCCTATTACATTGGTGGCTAGCTTAAAACACCTCTTTATATTGGTAGTTGGTAAAAAAATCAGCATTGCCACTGATCACACCCTCCTCTCCCCCCAGCACTGCCACTGATGCCAGTAGTTCTAGGATCCCTAGGAGTTTTCTCTCTATTGATGGGTCCCCTCACCTCCTCAGTCCATGGTGTGCAGGCAGTGAGAAGATGATGTGCTGTAACCTCTAGCAACCAATTGGAGAGCAGTATTACTGTACAGTAATCTCTAGCAACCAATCAACAAGCAGAAATCATGTACTCTAACCTCTAGCAAATACTCAGTGAGCCGTAATGTGTGCTGTAACCTCTAGCAACCAGTCAGTAAGTGGTAATGATATGCTGTAACCTCTGGCAACCAATCGCAATCGCTGCCTGGTCTGATACAGTAAACTGATTTTGCGTCTAGCTACTATTTATTGTATGTCTCAGAGCAGGTGGAGAACGAAATTGCATGGGGGGCGGGGGCTGGTGGGGGCCCCAAGAAAATTTTTGCCCAGGGTCCAATCAATATTAAAGATGGCCCTGCCAGAGCCTAGGGAGCAGTATGATCACATCAGGAGACCGAGTAAGATAGATTAGGTACTCTTCTTGGTTTGCGGGAGAGGAAGCAGACCAGTAATTGAACATTGACATAATGGGGGTTTATAGGCAGCAGTGCGGAAACGGACCATGGTGGAGGTTTGAAATATAGGAAATGAGAGTAATAGCTGAACTCCAGGATAAGAAATATTGGGCCAAGCTAGCCCTAATGAACTATTAACTGCATTAATAGGCGTGCTGTATGTATTGTATGTAACCTTAGGTACATACAATATACAGCGTTGTGTTTCAGCAGTGGGATGAGAACTTCGCTTCTCACTCCCAAAACAAAACAGAGTTGGGCTGAACACACTCAGACATTTGTAGGAAGGTCTGTATTCTATGAATGAACACAAAACTACCTCTGAGTGACTGAGACAGATAGGCAGACAGATGACATCATAATCACAATAAAATAAATATTACCAGGTAAACTATTTGTAATTATTTCTATTTCAATTCTGCTGGCTCCTGTTGTCTGTCAGGGAAGTGCTGCTTCCCTGAACATTTGTGTAGATGGAGGAAGGGAGGAGGAGGAAGAGGGAGGAACAGGGGACTTCCTAGCCATTCTAGACTATGGGGCTGTGTATTTCTATTGATGTGCACAGTGCAGGGAGACACAACTCTAGTCCCTGCATGTAAGGGTGGCTCCATAGGCCACTATAAAACAGGAAACATGGGGCAGTGGTCATGGCCCAAGCTTAAACAGGATCATAGGAAAGGATTAAAAGATAAAGAAGCTGCATACTCAGTAAATGATTAAATCGCCTGCTGAAAGTGCTTTAAAAAAAAATAAGGATTTAATATCAATATATAAGTGGAAATAAAAAGAAGTGCAAATAATATTGAGTGGAAATAAAAAAAAAGTATTACAGACAGAATTGTTTTGTTGCAATTGCACTAATACAGCTACAGTAGATTTATTTACAAGAATCAGATGGCTATTGACATACTTAACAACTTAATTTATTGACACGATTTCCATTTTGTTTCATCAGGCAAAGAGGCGTTATCTCAGACTGTGCAGCTTAGTGACAGAAGTGACATTCCTGGTGATTCAGCAGTTTTCCTGTGATAAGTCATTAGGGCCTCTCCTATTGTGCAATTAGGTGAAACAAACAGGCAGGCTTGACAGTGAAGGCTCGTTAGGGGACTCATTACATTTCTTTTTTCCTACATAGAAACACCTGGAACAGGTTTAGTTACAATGTCAGGAATATTTACTGAACGTTTAGGATATCGTATTGATGACAAAAATTGGCAAATCAATCTAAAATTCTGGGATAGGATGGATTAGGCCAGCTTAGCTACTACATGACTACAAACAAGAAAAAAAATAGTAAATTATTATATATATATTCATGATGAATTTTGTATGTATAAATGTATTATCTGATATGCTGTGTACACGCTCCAAAATGTATACAATATTTATAATACAAAAAATCGTAGTATTATATATGGACCTACACTCATTTGGAAAAAAGTTTGGGTACCCCCAAACTTGAGCACGCGGTCCAGGCATTCTTCCCTGGGCACATACTGCCCAAAATATACATATTGCTCGGCGCACATATATTTACGTCCAGCCACAGCAGCTGTCACATTCATCTGTTCCCTCCACCTGCAGGTAAACGCTGGAGCCTCATGCCTAGTGTGCATGAGGCTTTAATCTAATACAGGAAGAAATTGGAGAGCCAAACTTCCATTTATGTGCTTGTGGGATGAGACACAGAACAATGGTCACATCTAAGTGCACGCCATAATGTTCAATCGCCAATGCACAGGACTCCAAGCATTTTCATATACGAAGTGTCAAGCATGCAGATAGTGCCAGGACAAGGTCATCCAGTACCCAGGACGAAGATAACAAACTGTGCACCCCCCCCCCTAATAAGGACACAGTGAAATGTATGTAATGCTTGTGTGATGCTCCGAAATACTACCAATAGTTGTGGTACACCAAAGTGAACTGAAGAATTTAAAATGTTGCACCAAAATGGGCCTCGGGAAAAAATTTTCCCCAAGTTATTGGTGTCACCGAAAGAAAAAAAGGTCTCACCATCGGTAGTGTCACTTGGAGGAAAAATGTCCTTGTGTCACTGGAAGCAAAAATTTCCCTGTATCAGAGGTAACTCTGGAAGGACAAAATATCCCTACATCAGTGGTGTCACTGAAAGGGAAAAAGGTCCCAGCATCGGGGGTGTCACCTGAAGGGAAATTGTTCCTGTGTCAGTAGTGTTGCTAAGAGGGAAAATGGAGCTGCATTATTAGCAGTGGGGAAAAAATGCCCTTGCATCATTGGTGTCAGTAGAAGGATTGATTGGCATCTCTTTTCATTGGGATGAAGGTGCATGGAGGGGTGCATGGAACTAAAAGGCTCTAAGGGGCTTGTAGGGAAGAAGGGGGGCTGAAAGGCTCATTTAGACTGTGCTGTTACTCTGAAAATTTATCTGCTTTTCATCTGTGTACTCACAGTTCATGCCTCAGTCTCAGAGCAGGAATGAAAACAGAAAATTGAATAATTACCTTTCCGTAATTTTCCTTTCCTGGTGCCTATCCATGGCAGCATACCCATGGTTGGTTGCTCCACCCCCAACCAACCCACAGGACCAATTTAACTCTATAAAAGAAAGAGACAGCCCCCCCATATACCATTCTTGTAACTAGACTCAAACTTTAAGGATTATAGAAAGGGAGGGCATATGCTGCCATGGATAGGCACCAGGAAAGGAAAATTACGGAAAGGTAAGTATTCAATTTCCCATTTTCCTGGTGCCTTCATGACAGCATGCACATGATAAATAACTCACTCACAGGGAGGGTTGCTACAAAAAAAATGTAATTTCGATTATAGAGCAGACAACTGTAAAGCTTTTTTTCCGAAGTCGCGAGAAGTAAGTGCGGCTGGATCCAGACTATAGTGAGTCATGAATGTGGTGAAGGATGACCAACTTGCCCCAGGACAGATAGTTTCTGGAGAGACTCGCGCTAAAGCTGCCCAGGAAGAGGTCGTTTCCCGCGTCGAGTGAGCATTGATCGATTTCGGAACTGGAAGACCACTAGCCCGATATGTCCTCTGAATGAGACGTACAATCCAACTTGCCAAAGTTGTCTTTGATGCTGCCATTCCTATTCTCACGGCCTTAGGGATCACAAAGCGACGTTGATCCTTGCGAAAAGATTGTGTTAGCTCAATGTAATGTCGGAGAGTCCTTGCCCCCTCCAGCTCGTGCAGTTTTGATGTTGCTGGATCTTCCTCAAAAAGCTGGGAGCACCCATTCTTGGTTAAGATGATATACAGAGGGAACCTTGGGGACGAACTGGTGTATCGGTTGGAGGACCACCCTGTCTGGGAAAAACGTAATGTAGGGATCTTGAGCCCCTAAAGCTTGGATCTCTGAGACCCTTCAGCCAGAGGTGATGGCAATTAGAAATGCCGCTTTGAGAGTAGTATCTTCTAGAGAGCATTCTTCCGTAGACGCGAGTGGAGGAGCTGTGAGCGAACTGAGCACCAAAGGTAGATCCCACTTTGGGTATAGAGTTTTTCTTGGCTGTCTTAATCCAAGGACTGCCTTTAAAAATCATTCTATCAGAGAGTTTAGAGCCCACCTGGTGTCTGTTAGAGTTTATAAGGCTGAGACCTGTACCTTAATGGAACTACATCCCAGGCCTAGATCTAACCCCTTTGTAGAAACAGGATAATTTCGTGAACACCTGGCTTTAACGGGTTGAAATCGTTAGTTTCCACAAATTCGGAGAATTTTTGACAAATCTTGTAGTAGGTGCTATTGGTGGAAGCCTTTCTGGCCTGAAGCAATGTCTGTATTACTTTGTGGGAGCATCCCAACTTTTCCAGCCTCTTCCGCTCAATTTCCAGATCCTCAAATCCAGGATTTCTGGATTGTGTTTGGAGGAAGTTATGAAGTTGGAGTGCTCTCAAGAAATCTAAGGCAAATCTTCCATCCAAGTGCATCAGGGTCAGGATTGATGGCCAGCCTTCTGAATTGAGAAAATGTGACACTTTGTGACACTGCGCCTGTATCCAACAAGAGCTGAAACAGGCCCCCCCACAGACCAGAGGGAAAGTCGGGATTACCAATACAGGGTATAATGGTGACTTAGAGGTGGTAATAGCCGGGTTTTTGCTTAAAACTTGGCAAATCTTAAACTACACTCCTTTATATGATGCCACAGTATACGTGACCTGCAGACCTGGCAAAACCATGATCTTTCCTGGATGGGTAGAATAGCAACCGTCAAGATGACGGTTCTCCCCCCGTATTCCATTTTATTTTAAATATCTTCCGATACCAGTCCCTTCTGTTTTCCTCCGGCAGTTACAGTCCCTGATCTATAAATTTATCTGGAATAAGGGTGGTTGCCGGGTGGCCCGTTCTACCCTATACAGGTCCAAATAGCGAGGGGGGCTGGGAGTCCCACATTTCCTGCAAAATTATAGTGAGGCACAATTGGTCCAATTATATCAAATTTTTGCTGAAGGACACAGACCCGATTGGGTCCAACTAGAGGCGCAAGCCAGTCAGACCACTCCACTGGATCTTGTAATGTGGCTACCTGCAAAGGAGCGTCGGGCGGTGTTAAGCCTGTCATAAAGACTCTTTGCGTCTGTGGGACACAGCGTGCAGGATACACCCTTTAAAATCCCCCCCCCATCTACCAGCAGACCCACTTTTCAATAACCCTCACTTTCTGCCAGGCCAGCAGATCTCACAATTCACGTGGTGGATCAACAAGGGTCTTTACAGAATTGCTCACTTTATAGATAACGGGGGGGATAAGACGACCCAGCTATTTTAAGGAAACCTTACCAATGCCCCCCACAGAGACTTATCGCCTGTACCAAATTATCCATTTCATGAAAACCTTGTTGAAAAATCAGGTGGATATAACCACTAGGACCCTTTTTGAAAACTGCTGTATACGAGGTCCTGAATCACGGGGAGGGGAAACCTTCCTACCACACGGCTTGGGAATTGGACATGGGGGAGGTGGTGGAGGAGGAGGTGTGGACAAAATGGTCGACCATGGTGCACAAAGGCATACTCAACACCTCATTGGTAGAGGCAAACTATAAGGTGCTAGCGCGTTGTTACCTTGTCCCTACAAGGCTAGCTAAACTATACCCCAGCACTTCACCCCTTTGTTTCGGGGGTGCGGACAGGAAGGAGATATGTATCATGTCTGGTGGTCTTGCCCGAAGGTCTGACGTTTTTTGGAACAGAATATTCAACCTGATCTACTCAGTGACAGGACAAAATATACCTAGAGAGGCCAAAACAGGGTTGTTTACTGACTTATCGGAGGAGATCCCTAGACATCTACGATCTCTCATATTTTTTATTCTCCTAGCAGCTAAAATAACCATAGCCCGTGCATGGACAACACCTGTAATTAACGTTACCTTGGTAAAACACAAGGTGTTGTTAAGTTGAACCTTGAAATAAAGGACATCAACGCCAATAGAGCTGCATTCGTCTTATGCATGTTTACTTCAGAATATGCACCGTACAGTGGATCGCATTTCTTCAGGACAATGCGATGCAGTTTACAAGACAGTACAGTTTATATAGAGAATGGTTATACAGTAAGTATTTCAACACAGGTTTGGCTAACATTTAGGGGTCACTAACCCAAAATATTTCAAAATGACAAGTTGTTTTGACAGAAGGGAGAAATAATTGTAGGAATAATTACTTGGAAAGAAGTTAAGTTGACATTTAGACAGGGACTTTCTATGTCAACATCTTTCCCTATCACATATTCCGAGAATTGTGTCAAGTCATTGGCAGAACATTTTAATGTCAACTGGTCAGCCACATGTGTTGCAATACCAAAAGAATTCAGAAACATTTTACAGAAAATACAGAAAAACAAGTATAATAAGAACTATCAAAAATACAGCTTTATGTTGAAGAGGAACTCTGGATACATAAAAAGATATGGCTCCTATATTTCATATCTTCACAGCCCCTGTGTTTAGAATTCTTTCGGTATCTCTTTTAAGATTCTTCTGTGTCTTTAGGCTGATCTCCAGGTATACGGACCACCATCTCATGAGCAGTTCTGACTCGAGACCTTAAGGGCTCAGAAGAACCAATATTAGTACCAGCACTTGTGATTTTCAAACAACTTTTGCATAACATGTACACCTAATTCCTACAATGTATAAAATACCATGAAAAATTCCAGAAAACCATCCTGCAATACCTGAAAACCAGTTGAGAGGTTTGAGCCAGGGAAGTCAGCTTTCCCAGCTACCTTCCACCCAAGCAGGTTCGGTATGTTCTTTGCGAAATTTAACCTTCATTTGTTGTACCTTTTCTACATGTGAAATGATGGCATCTTCAGTCTTAGTATCATTTCCGATGTAGTTACAACAAGTAGTTCCCACTATGGTGCACATTCCTCCTTGACTGGCCGTGAGATAATCCAGCACCAGCCGGTGCTGCAAAACCTCTTTTTTTATCATCTTTAATTCTATAGCAAGGGCTATAAAGTTTCCATCATACAAAGCAGTAATGTTATCCATCAGGTCTGCCAAATCAATGATGAAACTGAAAGCCTTTTTAATACAACATCTATTTACCCAAGGAATAGAAAACAATGGTTTAATCTCTCTATCATGTGATTCAATATTTGTGAAGTTATCATCTGACTTAGAATAAAATGTAGGCCTATCAGGAGAATCATCATCTTTCTCATTAACCTCGAGTCTTCTTCTTCCTCTTTTCCTCCTGGGATTTCATCTTCTCCTGTAGCTGACTGATCAGTGAGGTCCCTTTTAACAAGGTGCACAAAGTCTTTTTTAAGAAAACATATAGGTATTTTGTGGAGCTGTGTTTCTTGAAAGTCATTGTCCTCCATATACCAAGTAGCAGGTATGACTCTACCAAAGTAACAAACCCCATTAGAATTCAAAGGAACCCAAGTATATGCTTTCTTTCCACATATGAAGTAATAACCTGGTGGGGCAGCACAAGCTTTATTGAAATTATATCCTCGTAGGCACATCAATAGCTTCATATTATTCTGCTGGGAATGTTGACGATGTGTGTAATCATGTAATTCCTGATATCTGTCAGTAGTACTCCACACAACATCCTTACCATCAAACCAGTACTTGATATCGGCATTATCCATGCAGCTGGAGTTCCCAGTCAGTCGGGTAGTACTCTGGTAACCCTGGGAAAGTAACTCAGGTGTATAAGTTCGAGTAAAGTTAATGCAGACTGCTGGTTTTCTCAATGGAGCATTTGTGAACAGTAGAAGTGAAATAGCTCTGTCAATCATTGTTCTACTGACATCACCAAAGTGTGCACTGTCCTCTATTTCAGCTAAAGTGCTAGGTATTCCTAACAAAGAGGAGAAAGTCTTATGAGAAATAGGTGCGTGTGTGCATATCCAGCAATTAGTGATATTCAGTTTCTTGGCAGCTTGCAGGTGCATAGCTACAAAAGAGTTATGGAAAGGCTCTGCCAGCTTGGCATGATATTCATGTGCAGCTTCCCTCCGTGCTCTCAGATCAGCATCTGAAACCGGTTCACGTTGTGTCATTTCTTCCATTACAGTAGCATTAAAAACAAAAGTGTCTTGTATCTTACCCTTTTCTTTCTTGTATGTCCACTCATATGCCATGACTGTAATCCATACCACCACACCACCGCAGAGGATAACACTCCAGAGCTTCACATTCATCTTAGGCCCTAGGAGATTCATTCTGCAGTCTTCTTGCTTGTGCACGAGTCAGTGAAGGAGACCTGGAAGGTAAATGTACAGAACAATTCTTGCCAGTAGCAGACCGGCTTTTATTCTCTTTTGGAATCACAGACTTCTTACAGTGTGAACCATGCACCCAATACTTATAGTCTTTCAGCTTCACTGCAGTAGGAGACACAAGAATGACCTGAAATGGTCCTTTCCACTTAGGAGACAAAGTAGTCCGGGGTGTGATTCTTGATATACGCCCAATCTCCTGACTTTAGTACATGAGTTCCTTCACTCGTATCCGCAGGTTGTCCTGCTTTGGCTCTGGAAAAAGTATCAGAAAACACATTTGCCAATTTGCGAACATATTCTATCATGGAATCTTGACCATTTATTAAAGTCACTGTCTCTGGCTGGACAAGAGATGAATTTAGTCTTTTAGGCGGTCGCCCAAACAATATGTCAAAAGGTGACAGTCCATGTTTCTCCTTAGGGGTAGCCCTAATGGTCGCCAAGGCTATAGGTAACGCTTATACCCATGTGCTTTGTTCGTTAGCAGTTATTTTGGCTAAATACCTCTTCAGGGTTTGATTGCTGCGTTCCACCAGGCCACTAGCCTGAGGTCTGTAAGGAGTATGCAATTGATGCTTCATACCCAAAATACTACTTCTGCCATGAGTTTATTATCAAAATGTGTGCCTCTATCTGAGGAAATTATTGACCCTATATCAAACCTTGGGATCAATTCCCTCGTCAGACATTTTACCACAGTTCTGGCAAAATTTTTGGACATTGGCCAAGCCTCTGGCCAGTTCAAAAATTGATCAATGCAAACCAAAAGATACTTAAATCGACCACAAGGGGGCATATCCGAGAAGTCAATTTGCACAATTTGAAATGGCTCCTCAGTATGCGGAATATGCTTCATGGGAGTGGGCACTGACTTTCCTATGTTATGCATTTGACATATAGAACATTCAGTAACCTGTTTAGCAACATATGCAGAAAAACCTGGAGCCCACCAATCTCTGGCTACCACCCGACTCATCCCTCCTGTTGAGACATGGCAAAGCCCATGGCTCAAAACAAACAATGAAAGAAACAATGTCGGAGGAGCAACCAGTCTGTTTTTTAATCTCCATATACCATATGCCCCACAAACAGCTCTCTTTGTGGTCCAAAAGGATGTATGAGGCGAGCTTGCCTGTAGAGCTGATACAATATCCAGATCCACTTGAAGATCTGTGAGCAGAAATGTTGGAAGCGCTGTAATTGGCTCATAAGAATGTATAGCATCTTTAGCATACCTATCAGCCAAAGCATTTCCAAGTGATATACTATCATCTGCTCTGGTATGTGCTTTACATTTAATTACTGCAACTTTAAGAGGCAGCTGGACCGCTGCCAATAATCTAACAATTAACTCTTTATGTTGTATAGGGGTTCCTGCTGCTGTCAAATAACCCCTTTCTTGCTAGAGTTGTGCAAAACTATGCACTATGCTTACAGCAAAGGCTGAGTTACTATAAATATTTACAATAGCCCCTTTTGCTTGGGGTTAATAAATTGCTGGCATAAGGAGCAAATCTAAAGTCTCCCTTTACTTCAAGTATGTTTTACTCCCATTCCTTCAGTGTTTAAAACTATAGTTATTCCTATATTTATTACTATACCTCTGTCTAGCAGACTGCCAGGGGAGCATGGCGATAAAACAAAAGAACACTTATGACACTGACCTCCCAATCTTACTTATAGAGGTTCAGTGACTTTGGCAGTAATTACATCATTACCTACCCCGACCAAAATTCACCTGCTGATTCGAAGTGGCAACATTGGCATCACATATATTTAACAAACTCTTTGAATCGCCTTTATCTATTAAACACAGGATAGATAAACCATTAACTGACACATCAATCATTGGTTCTGTATTTTGTCCCAAATTCAAGACAGCAAGTTCAGGGAAGGAATGAAATTTTCATTAATCAAATCACCACACTCCACTATGTGCTGAACCTGAGCCCCCACTCTTGGGGCATTTCTAACATACATCTTAGTTCTGCTAGACTTAGTTCATCTTTCCCTTCTACTTTGAACAGCTAAGACCTATAATTGTAGAATATTGAGGTAAAAACTGTCTACAATATCCCACTAATCCAAGGAATGCTCTCAACTGTTTGAGTTGTGGGCATTCGTTGCTTTGCAACGAATTATTTGGCTGTCAAATGTTTTTTTCCTTTTCCTTTTTGGCTGTCAAATGTTTGATACCTTGGGAGACACAGTGGCCCAGGTATTGTACTTTTAATTTAACCCATTGCACTTTTGCAGCATCTACTCTTTGTCCTATACTGGCCAGGAAATTCATTAAAGACATAGATTCCTCAGTACAAGCCTGTTCATCAGAGGATGCTAGCAAGAGATCATCCACATATTGCACTAATATTGATCCCATGAGTGGCTGCTACTCATCTAATTTATCCTTGAGCGCCTGAGAAAAGCAACTGGGGGAATCATGATACCCCATTGGCAATCTGGTCAGGTAAGTTGCTTTTTATCAAGCGTGAAGGCTAGCAACCAATGATCATCAGGATGAACAGGAACGCTAAAGAAGGCTGAGGCAAGGTCAATTACAGTAAAGTGAGTTGCTGAAGGAGGTATTGTTGCCAGTATAGTAGAGGGGTTGGGTACTACAGGTACTGATGGTATAATTACCTTGTTGATTGTACGCAAATCATGCACCAATCTCCATCGACGGTTATCCTCTCCTGCTTTTATAGGTTTGGGAACTGGATAAATAGGAGTGTTAGCTAAACTCCTACAAGGAGTAAGAACACCCTCCTGTAGTAACTCCTCTATCACTGGTTTAATACCCTCAACTGATTCAGGAGATAAGGGGTATTGAGGTAGTCTAGGTACTGGCAATGTAGGGTCTCTATTTAACCTCACAGCAGCAACTTTCATAAGGCCAGGAGTGTTTGCTCCTGTTACCCATATGGAAGGGTCAATTTTTTGTTTGGCCTGTTCTGGAATTCCTCCCTCCATATCAGCTACTAATAAAGGTATGAACAACAGATCAGTTGCTTCCTCTTTTAACCTATGTGGTATGTCAATGACAGCTTTACCCGGAGATAAGCAATGGTTACCCCCATTTTAGAAAGTAAATCTCGTCCTAATAAATTACAGGGGGAATGTGGAGTCAATACAAATGAGTGTTCTGTTGAATGCTCTCCCAATGTCACCGGTACAGATTGTGTAACCCTTGCTGAGATTATATTATTACTTACTCCAACCAAAGAAACCATTTCATTGGAGAGTGGTAAGTTGGGGTCAAAGACATTCAAAAGGGACCGGGAAGCTCCTGTGTCTATGAGACCACACAAATCAATACCGTTTACATTTATTTCAACCATTGGCTCATCAACAGAATCAACTTCAATTACAGCTAAAGCTTGATAAAATGGGTCATCTATATTGTCACCACATCCCACGTTATCCTAGCGCCCCCTACAGTCCCTGGCTATATGCCCACTCAATCCACACTTGTAGCAAGTGGGGGAGGCACGAGGCTGCAGGGTTGGGAGTCTTACTCTATTTGGAATGATCTGTTGATATCGGGACTGAATTCTAGAGTTTATGCGTTGTCCCTCATTTTGTCTCCAATTACCACACTTTTGCCGTGGTGCCCCATAATTAGAGATATATACCACTCCCGAAGGTGGGTAAGGGGGGGCCGCTACTGGTACACCCTGAGGTGTTACCTGTACTGTAGATACTGGTACCCCCTTGGGCTCTGGGACTTTTTCTTTAACCTCTGGTAGTTGTATATTCATTATTTTTGTTTTCTCCTTCTTTTCTACCTTGTCTTTCCTTTTTTTTTAACACTTCTTAAGCTATTTGAGCAATCTCAACTAACTCAGGGGTGGGTTTCTTTCTCCATCCCAGTGTACAAAGCTTTATTTCTTCCCTAATCTCAGGCAACATTCCACCCACCAATACATTCACATACTTTGGTCGCTTCATATCACTTTCATCATCTTGAATCCAATCAGTATGCTTCTGAATAGCATCTTTGAATCTATTCCAGTAATCTAACACATCCTCATCTTTCTTCAGCACAACATCCATCAATGCTCGCATATCTTGCAAATACATTCTATACATCCACATCACATAACTTTTTATACCATTTCTTTGGACTTTTCTCTAAGTTGGGCAGATCAACAATAATTGCCCTAATTTCATTGGGTTTCCAGGGGACATAAACTTTTCCTATTCTTGCGGTATAATTACCCTGGCCATCTTCTCCATGTAGAGCAGCTTTCTCTGAGCACATTTTAAAGGGGGGGTGGTTTTATATCCTTCCTGGATACTTTTTCCCAGGCTGCTTAACATTCAATCCCCCCACAATCAAACATTTTTAAAAAGCAGATTAAACAATGCATCAATTGTAGGCGTATCCAGAGACCCTCTGGTGGCCACCATTTAGATGGGTCCCTTTTATACTCCTTTTTTGTTAGTTTACAACATTTTACATGATGTTTCAGGGCATCTGGGTCTCCACTCACCATCACGTCGGGGTCACCAAATGTTAAGTTGAACCTTGAAATAAAGGACATCAACGCCAATAGAGCTGCATTCGTCTTATGCATGTTTACTTCAGAATATGCACTGTACAGTGGATCGCATTTCTTCAGGACAATGCGATGCAGTTTACAAGGCAGTACAGTTTATATAGAGAATGGTTATACAGTAATCTTATGGCGGACACAAACCCAAAGTTACACGTCACAAGTATGCATTTCACTAAGTATTTCAACACAGGTTTGGCTAACATTAAGGGGTCACTGTATATTTCAAAATGACAAGTTGTTTTGACAGAAGGGAGAAATAATTGTAGGAATAATTACTTGGAAAGAAGTTAAGTTGACATTTAGACAGGGACTTTCTATGTCAACATCTTTCCCTATCACATATTCCAAGAATTGTGTCAAGTCATTGGCAGAACATTTTAATGTCAACTGGTCAGCCACATGTGTTGCAATACCAAAATAATTCAGAAACATTTTACAGAAAATACAGAAAAACAAGTATAATAAGAACTATCAAAAATACAGCTTTATGTTGAAGAGGAACTCTGGATACATAAAAAGATATGGCTCCTATATTTCCTATATTTCATATCTTCACAGTGTCCTGGATCATGATCAATGAAAAACTGGCCAGTATAAGACAAAATAGGCAAGTTAGGTTTGAGAAAGTCTGGAAACCCTGGATTGCTTATCTTCAAGCTCCCTGAAAGCTGGGTTATTTGTGATGAGAGGCCTGGGGGACTCATTCCACTCTGTTCTACTCTACCCAATTCCTTATTTCTCCTGTTTTTTTTTCTTGGTTCTTGTTATGTTTATGTTTTTGGTTTTTCCACTCCATCATTTTTTACCCGAAATCGAAAGAGGAACAATGTCCTTCTGTCGGGTCTTTGTCATCGAATGAGCTGAAATCTGCATTAATGTGCTGAGTCAGGGTCTCTGCATGTAACACCCTGGTGTTTAGGCAGGGTTGCTAACAACTTTATTTTGCCAGTTAGTAATTGTCCTGGCTAATTGTTAGAAGATCCATTGATTTCCCTCCAATTCTGGAATTGCTGCACCTTTTCTCTTCTCTCACTAGGAGGCACTGTGGCTGGTGACATTAGATCGACAAGGGCATAGCAAGGTCAGATCATGAATAGATGGGGTGTCTCAGCCAATTGGCAGGGGTTTCTTTAGTCCCTTGGCCTGCTGGGAGAGCCTATTTATTTGGGTGGAGTCAGGTGATCGGGGTTCTGTGCAGTGGCGTCTCCAGCTTTCATATTTAGGGGGGGCACATGGGGGGACAGGGACAAAAGTAGGGGGGCAACTATAAAATGTGTATATATATATATATATATATATATATATATATATATATATATATAGATCTAGATATATATATAAATATATAGATATAGATATATATCTATATCTAGATATAGATATATATCTATATCTAGATATAGATATAGATATCTATATCTAGATATATAAATATTACTGGGGCCCTTTACTACGACCCCACAACGACCCTTTCACATGTTCTGCAGTGAGCTCCCTTCCTACTCTATTGGGGCCCCCCAGGGTGGCAGAAAACAAGAGATATATGTCACCAGCATACCAAGAAAATATAAGGATCCAAAGCAGTGGGAGAACTATCAGGGTTGCAAAGGTTGTCTTGCCTCCAGGCCCTGTTGTTCTGCCACTGTGGGGTTCCCCAGCCTCCTCTTGCTGTCCTGCTCCTGCTATTGACTGCTCTGGTCTGGCATCTCTTGGAATTTACAGGCTGGTTCTCCTGTCCTAAGGATGGGAGAGAGTCCTGGTGGAGTCCTTCCTGCAACTCGCCCTTCTCCCTGCCAATGAGGATGCAGGGGAAGGAGCAGATCGGGCGGCCGTGTGAGCGCTCGCATTATGCAGTGTCAGCAAGCAGAGGGAGGGGGGAGGAATCACCCGCAGGAGCTGACTGGGTACGCTCTCCCTTTTAGACATTGATTTTTTGTAAAAAAAAAAAATTATTAATATTTTTTTAATGGGGGGGGCACATGGTGGGGCACAGCATAATGTTGGGGAGGGCAGGGCCCCCTCTGCCCCCCCCCCCTAGGGACGCCATTGGTTCTGTGCCACCTGGACGGCTGTCAAGGTGGACGTGTGTTATGTCGCCCCGGGTTGCTAGGCGGGAAACCAGAGGCCTATCCTGGGGACACCTGGCTGCTAGGCTGCCTGAGGCCTATCCAGAAGCAGGAGAAGCAGCATAAGGTTGGGACTGCAGGATTGGAGTCCAAACGAGTTGTGAAGGTTCAGCCGGACGGGGAACCAGTTGTGGTCGGAGGTAAGGGGGAAGCAGTCGCCACTAAGGGACCATCCACCTTTTTACCAGAGACTATTGTGAGTAAGCTTGAGCAAGTACCAGAGCAGTCTTCTCACCAGCCTGGGATTGTGAAGAAGTGGGAAAGCTTTAGCAAGTGCCAAGCCAGGGATCCAGCAGGTTAGCGGGGGTGACGCTTAAGGAGTATACAGTGGGTTAGCTGTGGAAGAGCTCAGGGGATCCGGTGATGACTGGGATCTGGAAGTCTAGTGAGAGACTAGGAGCTCGGTGAGTGAAGACCTACAGTGGGATACTGTGAGAAAGGAGAAGAACTATTCTGTGTTACCAAGAGTTATTTACAACTACCTTTAGTGACTGTTACAAGTTCAGTTGCCATAAGAAACAGCAGTCCTACCTATAGAGACGTGGCATCATGCTGGAGGCCTTTCCCTGTATAGCTGTCTACCTATAGTGTCTCAGAGTCTGCCAATTAACATGGCATCTACCATGTTAGGGTAACCCTGATGAGATCGTCAAAGGAGCTTTCCAACACTTACTTCATACAGAAATTAGGAGTGATAGAACCAAGAAAGTGGACGACAACCCACAATCAATTCGTTTTGTCACACAGTTCCACAGCCAATTTAGAAAAATGAAAAGGATTTTGGCCAAACATTGGCCCATTCTAAGTGAGGACCCCCATCTCAAATCCATACTTACGGATCGACCACAGGTCACTTATAGAAGAGCCAAAAATATTAAGGTTAAAATAGAGCCCAGCAAAATAAAAACACAAAGCTCTAGATTGACTGCGAGCGCTTCTCTCACTTTTTTTAATCTTAAGGGAATGTACCGGTGCAAGAAACCTTTGTGTCTTACATGTAAACATGTCACACACAGACAAAAAGAATTTACTTGCAAAGGCAAGCAATACGCCATACCAGATTTTTTTCACTTGCTCCTCTGAGTACGTTGTGTATTGCTTGACATGTCCCTGCGGTCTATTTTACGTAGGCCGCACCATTCGGACCCTTCGCAAAAGGTTCAGTGAGCACCGAAATTTTGTAGAAAAAGGGTAGGACAAATATAGTGTTGCAAGGCACTTCAAGGAATTTCATCAACAGTCCTCTGTAGGACTGCATGTCTGGGTCATAGAGACCATTCCCAAGCAGCTTCCCAAAGCAGAACATTACATAAGGTTATGTGAAAGGGAAAACTATTGGATTTTCACCTTGGATAGTCTTTCGCCCGGGGGCCTAAATGAAGGCATAGAAATCAATATCTTATTATAACTATCATCTATTGCTTCAACATTATCCTCATTGTCTCTATGCCTTTAATTGTAGTTGTTACACATATACAATACATTTGTCACACCGAGTGTTCTCACACGTGTACAACCAACTATCATACCCACATTATGTTTGGTAATTAACATCCTTCCTCTGACCCCCGAACCTTTTTACGTAGTCACCAGTGATTGATTGTTGATTTCCCCCATCAATTAACCAATCACTGTTTTATTTTTAACAAATATATTAAAATATGTTTATATCATTTTTTATCGCATGTGCATGTACATGGGTCTGTATTCCCTATAGACATGTCTGCCCATGTATGCATGCACATATGCATATATATATATATATATATATATATATATATATATATATATATATGTGTATTTATAATAGCATATAGATGTTTTAATCCGATATATTCTTTTATTTGATCGAGCCGGCTCATTTTATATACAATTTTTTTATATATATTCTTTATATATCTTTTATATAATTAAACTATTGAACGGCCACTTCCACATAGACACATCAGGTAATTTCTCCTTTTTTCACATACCCATTGTTATCGATCGATGAGTCTATGGGAATACTCACTTTTCCCTCTCCTATACTCTGGCAGCCAATGCTCCTCCTTTTTTTTTTTATTTATTTTCTTTTGACTTTTCCTTACTTACTTGCCATTTAAAAATCCACTCCTTTTAACAATTGTACATTTTAGTAAATTGTTACAGTGTGTTAGTGTTAGTATCTTATTGTGATACATTTGGTCTCGATTTCCAGCAATGTCCAGTGTTACCTTTCAGCCAATCAGGTGGCACGAGCTTAGTATATTGCATACCCTTTCAAAGATGGCCCCACTAGAGCCTGAGGAAGAGGCACGCATGCTTTGACGCGTGCACCCTCCCGCTAACCTTGCAGCCGGAAGTGACGACATCACAGCACTAAGTTCCGGTGTCTGCAGATTCTCTTCCCTGGATATTGATAGCGCTGGGCCCCACCACCGCAGTCGTTACAAGGGACGGTTTCACGGCTCACACTGGGCCACAGTCTGCTCCTTCTGGACAAGTGCAGATGACTTCTATGTTACATGCCTTTCTCCATCATCTGTTTGTGAGTGCATCTGTTATTACCATACACCAAACTTATTAAAACTATTGATTTGCTACGCTTAGAAGGTGCCGCTTTTTTCTTTGTTTAGCACTGTCAAAAGACCTGTGGGGAGGAAGCAGCTCAGCTGATTTCTTACAGAACACATCCCGGTAATCGCTGTATGCAGCGGGAAGATCAGAAGATACAGATGTGGTAGCAACCGGAAGTCTCTCCTTGGGGGGCCACCTTCAGAAGGCAGGATGGGAAACATGAGGGACCCCAAGCCAGGATCTGCCCAGAGACCCAGTTCACATGTGGAGAGTGGAGCTGTAGCCAAGGAAGGCCCAATACAATGGGGGTAGAGGCCTTGGATAGAATGAGGAAGGATATCCACTCCTTGTGGAGTATCTCTACAGACATCCTAATAGGTAGAGTCTGAAAGCGGATAGGGCCCCCTGGGAGAACAGTGCCATCAATTGCCGAGACTACCAGTGGCGTAGTGAGGGGCGAAAGGGTAAGCTTCATGGAAGAAGCAGTTCTTCAGTCCATAAAATTGCCGGCAGCCCCAGAATCCAGATATGCAAAGATCGATTGAGGAGAAGTGACTACATGAAGGAATACCGGAAGAAGATGAGAAGGTGATGTTTCTGGGTCCAATACTCCACCTTCCAGATGTATTAAACCTGAGCGTTTCCCAGACGAAGCAAGTAGGAGTCATGAAAATGACCCTTGCCCCCACAAAAGAAACACAAGCCCAGAGTTCTGCACCTAGCACGTTCTTCAGGAGGTTAGTCTGGTCCGGCTCAGCTGCATAGGTTCCTCAGCAGACAGAAGATGCTCCATGGGACGAAGGGAGGAGAGCTCAGACTGGCTAGGGCCCAGGGAGTGCTGGCGTCTTTTTTCTAGGGACCTCTCCTGGAAACGAATGTCGATCTGATTGCACAAGGAAATTACATCGTACAGACCAGCGGGGATGGCTCGTTCCACTCATTCGTCTTTCACTCGGTCAGAGAGGCCATGTAAAAAGATTGCAACCAGGGCCTCATTGTTCCAGCTCAATTCAGCTGTGAGGATATGGAACTGAAGAGCATATTGTCCCACTGAACAAGATTCTTGGCGAAGACGTAAAAGGGCACTAGCCGCTGAAGAAACCCGAGCCGGCTCCTCGAAGATGTTACAAAAGAGCTTCAAGAAGTCAGACAGGCTGGAAACCACCGGATCATTCTTCTCCCACAGGGGGGCAGCCCAGGCTAAAGCTTCACCGGAGAGGAGGGAAATGATATAGGCTACCTTTGCCTGATCAGACAGGAAGTTTTGAGGCTGGAGCTCAAAATGATTAGTGCATTGGCTGGGGAATCCCCTGCAGGCCTTCGAGTCCCCAGAGAAACAGGACGGAGCTGGCAGTTGTAATGAATGTGTGGCTGCGACCAGTATAGGTGCTGATTGTACTTGAGGTTGCTGACTCGGGGTTCCCAAGGAGGCCTGAAGCTGCTCGAAGCGAGAAGCCAGATCCTGGAGAAATCACATCACCTGAGTCTGATTCGATTACTGGGTCTCAAGTCTGCGGACTATGCCCTGCAATGGATCATCTGCGGGAAGCGGCACGTCAGCCGGGTCCATGGCTGATCAAACTGTCAGGTCACCTGAATCCAGGTGACAGATGTACCCCGTTGGGGTCTGGAGTGCACCGCAAGGTAGTGGACTCTATGGCTGACTGCTGCGGATGGAGCTCTGAGATGCATGAGTCGAGGAAGAGTGTTCACTTCTTGCGCTACTATGACCTTTGGACCTCCTCTGCGGGATGACCGACGATGTGGGTTGTAAAGAAGAAAAGACAGGAATTCCTGTTTTTCATACAAAACACCCAGATGCTCTTTTATTTGAACTTACCTGGCAATTGCAGCCACTTACCTAGTGGTATGTTGAGGACACACAGCAAGGGAAGGCATGTATGGCTGTGCTCTGCAGTATAATAAGGCTGGAAGCTGCTTGCCAGGAAGCACTTTTTTGCCAGACATGCATCTGCAGAGACAAAGGAGCAGCAAGGAACTGAAGAGAGCCCAAAACAGGTGGGGGCTGGCTTTATATAGGAGCAGGCTTCTCAGCAGGGAAAGGGGGATGAAAGAAAGAACCCGGACCCCTGACCCTAAAAAGATCCACAGAAAAACAGGTTCCCAAACTTATTGGTGCCTTTAGGGGAGCAATGAACCTGCAATGGTTGCACCAACATAGTGGTGTGGTAAGGGCTGTTTCCAGGTGATCCATGATCCTGCAGGTTTGAGGACAGAAAAAAAGAATGGAATATGGGGGGGCTGACTCTTTCTTTTATAGAGTTAAATTGGTCCTGTGGGTTGGTTGGGGGAGGAGCAACCTACTCCAGTACCCCAAAAAATTGCGGTGTAGTAGGTTAGCGGTTGCTTTCCCTAATCTACTACACTGCGATTTTTACTCTTTGTGAGCTTTTTAGCTTATATTTTACTGCAACTATTTTATTCTTATGCACTTCACAGTTCCTCTGTTGATGTGCCAATGAAATACCTTTAAGGTTTTACACTATCAGAGCCCCCTTGTTTCTCGTTCATTTTTTTGGCTGCCATGACAGTTTATTTCTAGTGTGGGAGAAACAGCTGGAGAGACGTGGAGTGCCTGCACAATATTTCCTTCGGACGCCCTACTAACAGATGTATCAAGAGCGCATTTGACCTTCCATAATTAGAGGTTCCACCATGCGGGTAAGGGTACACCTTGACTAAACGTTGGTGACGTCACTTGGTGGAGGATATCACTGGATACCCTGTTTTACAAAATCATCACTCATTTGCTGATCGAATTTGAGCATTTATTTCACTATTGGACTTTTGCTTATTTTCACCATATAATTGGCAAAACTATTACTTGTTTTATTTTATTTTGTCTGCTGTGACTGCTTTAGCTGGAGTTTGGCTTCAATTTGTTAATGTATTTAAATTTGCTAGCCCCCAGACTGACAATGCTGCTGTCTAGAGGTGTGTGTTGCTCCTCCATCAAGAGTTGAGGCACTCTTAGTCCCCTTTCACATGGGCACCTCTGTTGGATGGACTCCACTTGCTAAGCGGGGGTACCCGCTGAGCAGGTGGCTGACAGGTCCGTCTCAGCTTACTGAGCAGAGCGGAGATCGACCCAGTTCCACTCTCCTCTATGGGGAGATTGGATGGTCCAATTATATCTGATCCGATCCACCAGATGGATGGAAAATAGGACCTCCATCCATCTTGATTTCACGGACAGAATCGGATCAGATAATGGCAGCTGATATTTGCCGCTCCATAGGGTTGAATGGAGGGTCCGATCAGGTCTGCCCTAAAAACTGACAGGTGGACCTGATCTGACAGCCCGTGTGAAAGGGGCTTTAGGCCTCTAGTACTGATATTTGAGCACCAGCATTTCTGGATGTAATTTCAGGCATTTGTGTTACACATATTTGCATGTATGCACATTCGCGCGTATAATACATTCCTTAGGCGAAATATATGAATAATCAAATTATTTATGTTCATTTGTATGTGTTTGTATACATTTGTGCAAATTTGCGTGTACCAAAATACTGACCTGGAACGCAGATTTTTCTTCTTTCTTTTTTTTTTTTTTTTACTCATGATTACACAGCGTTTGTTTATGTTCCTGTGTGTACAGGCACATTGTAAACAATGGGCTGCATTTTAGATGAGTGAAAAAAAAAAACCACACTGTAATGAGCTTTTTCCAGCTGCAGTGTGCAAAATGCCTAATGGCTCATACACACGATCTGAAAATTGGACGACAGATCGTCTTTTTTTTTTTGCATGCTAGTCTCATATCGAACCTGAAGAGTTTTCTAAAGTTCCGAAAATTCTCGTACGACAGAATAAAAATCGGAAGTGATGTAATGTGTTGTAGTGTATTTGTATTGTAATTTTGGATGACAACTGTACTGATTAAATGAAAATCGTACTATCTGGTATCATACGAGAATAATTTTCGTGAATGTCCGATCAGATAATATCGGATGAATTGCCATGATGGAAAGCTTTGTACTAACGATCCGATTATTGTACAATCGCTTCTAAAGTGGTATTTTTCGTACAATTTTCGGATCGTGTGTATGGGCCATAAGGCTTGGTTCACACTGGTGCTATGTGAGAATCCGTGCAAATCCAGTGCAGGTTCCCGCATCGCACCTGACTCGCAGGCAGTTCACACTGCCTTCTGTGAACTGCTGTGGGTGTCAATTCAACGTTAATGACGCCCCCAGATCGGTTCGCAGTCCCACTCTCAATTCGGACAGGAATCGGATCTCATGGGTTGTGAACACCCATGCGATCCGATTCCGGTGCGGACAAAAATAAAGAGGGGTCCTGCACAAGCTTGATCAGAATGCGATGCAAATTCCGCCATACAGTTTGTATGGGTGAATTTGCATCTCACAGACATCGCATGTGATCTGAACAGCAATGTGGTGCGAATCACATGCGATGTCTGGCATCGCAGCAGTGTGAACCGGCTCTTAGGCCTCAGGCACAATGCAGCTGTCAAACACCTGTTTTACAGGCATTTGACTTTTTTTTCCGACCCTAAATGCCCCTTTGTGTTAGCCAATGTATGTATGCACACATAGGTGTTTACAGGCATTTAGAGGCAGGGGCGTTTAGGAGCAGATATCTGAACGCACCAAAATTGTGTTCAGGAGAGGAGCTTTTGGGCAGAAAAAAAACGCCCGGCGCATCTAAGTTCGCCTAATTACTAGGTACGTTTAGCTCTTAAACATCTATTTATTTTATTTTTTCTAATAACAATTTTTATTGAATTTTTTTCAATTATAAAAAGAAAATATAAATACATGCAATATAAGATACATGCACTGTACTTGAGTCAAACAGTTCACAATCTAAGCACACCTCATTTATTTTAATTCCGAGAATATATTAGTATTCAGGCCAGAGAAATGAATGAACGCCCAAACGCATGACACACCTATATGCTTCTAAATGCAGCTTTGGGTGCCTTTTTTTAATACTGCTTTTATTCCTGTCTGGAGAAAAGTCTTATGAAAGAACATACTGTGCATGAGGCCTTATGCAGGAGGGGTGTCACTGGCCAGATCTCCAGGTAAAAACAAAGGAAAAAAAAAGCCTAAAAAAGGAAAAAGGAATGCAGCTACCAAATCTAATGATTGCTAAGCTTGCAATATAATACAGTTCTAGTTTTGGGTTTATTACCGCTTTAAAAAGTGGATGTGTATTTGAAGAATAAGGACATCATTCTCTTTCTAAACTTCTTTTTTTGAACCCGAGGACTGCTTTTTAATACATTAGAGAAGTTAGAATGTATAGATGTTTTTTTTTTGTTGTTGTTTTGGAAAGGCGATGTAAAGGTGAACTAAGCCTATTAAACTGATGGCATTTATTTGGCTGGGTTGAACCATCAGAAATATTATTAAATAGTAAGCAAGCTTTTAAATGAATCTCAGTACTTGCTGGTAATATTATGTGAAGCATCCTAAGAATCCATTCAACAAAAGGCCAGTGTGATCAGAGGTCTCTGTGCTAATATATGACAGCTCAAATTACAAATGTGGAGCAGAATGAAGGGGGCGTGTCAGTGAAGGGGGCGTGTTCCTCTAGAGAAGTCAAGGGCAGGGTCTCTGCTGTCTCTTCTTCTCTGCTGATTATTCTGTGCTGAGTGTACAGCAATCAACATGTCAGATCTCACCTTATACCTGGATCTCATGTCCCAGCCATGCCGATCGGTGTACATCCTCGCCAAGGCAAACAATATTCCCTTTAACAACCATAATGTGCTGCTCTTTAAAGGTGAGTGCTCTGATCGGACGATTATTAACCATGATTAACTCTTCTGTGCCTGGATCTGTAAAGTGTAGAGAAGGGGCAGACAGCTGAGCATGTGGGGGGATACCCCAAGTCTGGATATAGGGCATACCCCCACCTGTGATCACTGAGGACTAGAACTCCTTTAGCTCAGTGGACAGTTCCTCCATGATCAGAAGTTTGCAGGGAATTCTATAAAACAAGACATAGCTGTGCAAGCATAAAGATACAGCTGCTCTAATATCATGATAGTACACATTGCAGATTTCCATAACTAAACAGCATCTGGGTGTTGATCTATGGTGTAACCATCCAGGACCCATTCACACCTGAGCAGTGTTATTGCTCGATTCCAGAAGTGTGACAACACTCAAGTTAAAGAAGTTGAAGTATCCAGTAAGGCAGCAGTCCCCAACCTTTTTGGCACCCAGGGCGTGACGTGCGGTTTTTCATGGGTGATTTGTCGGGGGGGGAATGGCTGGTGTTAGCGCTTTAATCATCACGACACCATGGATGATATGGTGTCAGGATGATTGAAACTATGATAACTAAGAAAAATGGACTTTAGAGGCACATGGGTATTTTATCTACAAAACGTAAAAAATTTTATTTTATTGAATGATAATCTACAAAAATGGAGACAGTACTATCGATAATACATTTCACAATTAAAAATTATATGTATTCAATATTTCCTGCCCTACATGCAATTGAGACACCACAGAGTATAGTTTGTAACCGTAATAAAATATTTCCAGGAACAGAATGGGGAATAAATTCCCAAGCCAAAGTTACGATTTATGAATGTAGAGTGACAGGTTGTGGGTCTGATTGCAGGTCCAGGTAAGTGCTTTCTTGTTAGCTCGACATGTTGGCACACTATCACAGCTGTACCTACAGTGTCACCCTGTTTTTAGGTACACATTTATTTGGGAATTTCTCAAATGGTGTCAGGATGATTGAAGCACGTTACAGATACTCCACGTTTAACGACCACTCTGATTTACAACCAGCTCTCCCCACCCGAACGACCCGCTATACATCATTTTATTGTACAGTACAGAATTTTTCATTTGTGTTCTGTACTTTATGCAAATTAAAACATTATTGAGCTAGAGTTTTGTGTTTTTAGACCTTCTTTTTTTTTTTTCACAATGCAGTACAGTAGTTAATTGATTACTTGTGACTAAGGATGAGCTCCGGCGTGTTCGCCAGGAAGTCAGCACTGCGCTGCGCTAATCACGAGCAGTGAGACATTTCCCGATCTCTGCAGCCGCGCATCGGGAAATGTCTCACTGCTTGTAATTAGCGCAGTGCCGACTTCCTGGCGGGCTCGGCACGTGCAGCATGCGAACACGCCGGAGCTCATTCTTACTTGTGACTCCTCATTTAACGACCTGGTCGTTGGAATGGAACCTGGTCGTTAAGTGAGGAGTACCTGTATTTCTAATATCACATTTTTTTAAAATATAAAATAAAGTAGTTCAGAAACTCAGAATCAGAGGGAGCCCTGAGCGTGTCACTTGCCACGTCGCCTGCCACCAGATGCAGCGTGTCACTTGCCACGTCGCCTGCCACCAGATGCAGCGTGTCACTTGCCACGTCGCCTGCCACCAGATGCAGCGTGTCACTTGCCACGTCGCCTGCCACCAGATGCAGCGTGTCACTTGCCACATCGCCTGCCACCAGATGCAGCGTGTCACTTGCCACATCGCCTGCCACCAGATGTGGATTGTCACTGCATTGGTGGCAGCACAGAGGTGCGCATTGGTTCATTGAGCAAAGAGGCTGCAACCCACCCTGCCTATCTTAGAGTAAGGCTCCATGCACACTGCACACTAAAATCTCCTACCTGTTAGTTTCTTATTACAGGTTGAGTTTATCTGTAATTTGTATTTTATTAACTCCTTGTACATTTCAGGGCTCATTCCCCCAATGTCCCTGCTGCATAGATTAATGCAAGAGTGTAGAAAACAATAGATTTCTATGTGCCCTGTTTACACCATAAATATGCAGTGGCGTGAGCGACGTTAAAAACAAAAAAAAAAAAAAAAGTGCTGCAGTGCATAGATTTGAAGTCCTTTTTTGTTTTTTTGTGTTTACTTTTTTAACCTTTTTGGGAAAAAATAAGCCGTGTAACAACGCATCGCACTGCCCCTACACAATGTACACCAGTGCTCATATGGTTTAGTGTGCTGGCAGGTATGAACGAGCCCTTAGACCTTATAGCCCCTGTTCACATTGAGTGCGATTTCAAAGCCGCAGTCATTTCAAAGCCGCATGTCAGTGCGACTATGGGTGCAACTTTGAAGACCTCTGTGCGGCTTAACGCGCAGATGTTTATTCAAGTCGCACCCTGAAATCGCCAAGGTAATAATATGTGAAACATCCTAAGAATCCATCCAACAAAAGGCCAGTGTGATCAGTGGTCTCTATGCCAGTATGACAGCTCAAGTTACAAATGTGTAGAAGAATGAAGGGGGCGTGTCTGTGAAGGGGGCGTGTCTGTGAAGGGGGCGTGTCCCTCTATAGAAGTCAAGGGCAGGGTCTCTGCTGTCTCTTTTTCTCTGCTGATTATTCTGTGCTGAGTGTACAGCAATCAACATGTCAGATCTCACCTTATACCTGGATTTCATGTCCCCGCCCTGCCGATCGGTGTACATCCTCGCCAAGGCAAACAATATTCCCTTTAACAACCATAATGTGCTACTCTTTAAAGGTGAGCGATCTGACGAATATTAACTCTAATCTGACCATGATTAACTATTCTGTGCCTAGATCTGTAAAGTGTAGAGAAGGGGCAGACAGCTGAGCATGTGGGGATACCCCAAGTCTGGATATAGGGCATACCCCCACCTGTGATCACTGAGGACTAGAACTCCTTCAACTCAGTGGACAGTTCCTCCATGGTCGGAAGTATGCAGGGAATGCTATAAAACAAAGGTCTCAAACTGGTGGCCCTCCAGCTGGTGCAGAACTACAAGCCCCATGAGGCATTGCAAGGCTGACAGTTACAAGCCTGACTCCCACAGGCAGAGGCATGATGGGACATGATGGGGGGCTGCCAGTTTGACACCGTGTGACAACACTCAAGTTAAAGTATCCAGTAAGGCAGCAGTCCCCATCCATTTTGTGGCACCGGGGGGGGGGGGCGTGACATGCGTGTTTTTTTTTTTGGGTGATTTGTCGGGGGAATGACTGGTGTTAGCGCTTCAGTCATCATGATACCATGGATGATAACTTGTCAGGATGATTGCAGCGTGTTACAGATGCTCCTCGTTTAACGACCACTCGGACTTACGACCAGCTCTCCCCACCCGAACGACCCGCTATACATCATTGTATTGTACAGTACAGAATTTTTGTTTGTGCTGTACTTCTGCAAATTAAAACAACGTTATTGAGCTGGAGGTTTGAATTTAGACCTTTTTTTAAAAAAAAAAATACAGTACAGTAGTTAAGAATTCTTAAAATATTGATTACTTGTGACTCCTCGTTTAACGACCTGGTCGTTGGAACAAAACCTGGTCGTTTAAGTGAGAAGTACCTGTATTTGTAATATCACTTTTTTTTTTTTTTTTTATATGTATACAATGAAATAGTTCAACTCAGAATCAGTGGGAGCCCTGAATGTGTCACTTGCCACCAGATGCAGCGTGTCACTTGCCACGTTGCCTGCCACCAGATGCAGCCTGTTGCCTGCCACCAGATGCAGCCTGTCACTTGCCACGTCGCCTGCCACCAGATGCAGCCTGTCACTTGCCACGTCGCCTGCCACCAGATGCAGCCTGTCACTTGCCACGTCGCCTGCCACCAGATGCAGCCTGTCACTTGCCACGTCGCCTGCCACCAGATGTGGATTGTCACTACATTGATGGCAGCACAGATGTGCGCATTGGTCCATTGAGCACAAAGGCAGGGTGGGTTCCATCCTATCTTAGCGTAAGGGCGGAACAGCAGTGTTTTGCGGGGCAGGCAGGGAGAGATGATGTCATCTTTCTGCACTCCTGCCACCGCACCTCTAAAAGCGCAGTCTTTCCGGCCCTGTAAACAGGCTGTGGACCACCTGCCGTAAAAGTTAATTTAGACAGGCGCTGGGACCCAACTGCTTTTTGCTGCATGTGCATCCAATTCAGAGCTGTATCTGGCAGCCCATAGAAGTGGATGTAGATGCGGAGGGTGCAGAGATGCAGTGACTGCTCAGAGGAAGTCACATGCCAGACTTTAGACACTGGGGCAGTTGCAGGTGCACACTTTAGAATGCACAGTGTTCAGATATACAGGATGAGTCTCAGCGCCCATCTGAATGAGCCCTCCTCCTCACTGGGCTTGCACACAGCTAAGCGAATAAAGTATAAACTTATTTTGAGGCAGAACTGCATGTTTTTGACCCCAAAGTCTTTAATAGGAACAATTAAACACAGAAAAAAAGTTTCTGCATGGTTTTTCAGGCTCTCCCATTTAAGTCTGTGGAGCCAAAGACACACAAGTCTGCTCTTGTACTGCAAGTCACTCGTAAAAAATGCACAAAAAAAAGCTTATAAAATCTCCTACCTACACTGTCACACCTACTGTGTGTTGTTAGTTTATTATTACAAGTTGAGTTTATCTGTAGCTTGTATTTTATTAACTCCTTGTACATTTTAGGGCTCATTCACCTCATGTCCCTTAAGCTGCATAGATTAATGCAAGAGCATAGAAAACAATAGATTTCTATGTGCCCTGTTCACACCATAAATATGCAGTGGCGTGAGCGACGTGTAAAAAAAAAGTGCTGCAGTGCATAGATTTGAAGTCCTTTTTGTGTTTATTTTTTTCCCAAAAATGTTAAAAAAGTAAACAGTGTAACAACGCATCACACTGCCCCTTCACCATGTACACCAGTGCTCATATGTGTGCTGGCAGGTATGAGCAAGCCCTTAGACCTTATAGCCCCCGTTCACATTGACTGCGGCTTTGAAATGGCACTATTTCAAAGCCGCTTTGAAGACATCTGTGTGGCTTCATGGACGGAAGTTTATTCAAGTCGCACCCTGAAATCGCCAAAGTAGTGCATGTACCACTGTTTTAAATCATCGCGGCACCACAAAGTCGGCGTCGCCCCGATTTTAACAGTACTATTGCCGGCAATAGGACTACTTGTCATGCGATTTGACCTGTCAAATCGTATGACAAATCGCTCTAGTGTTAACTGGGGCTGAGGCTCAATGTATGCATCACACAATGAAGATCTGTTCGGCTGAGCCCAATGACGTATAAAAATGACAGTCACATGCCTGGAAGTCAGGACCATCATCCTTTAAGTCTGAATAAGTTTGCAGAAGAGAGACTTTTTTTTTTTCCTAGAAACAGGCTAGTTGATTTACTGGCCTGAGCAAATACATAAACCTGTCCCTCTCCTAAAAGACCTGGCAGTCATGTACCCGATGTATATGAGCACTGCGGTACCTTCAGCAAACTTGTACATCACCACTGGCTACTGTAGTGACATAGGGATCAGCAGGAGCAACCACAACACACAGCTGTGGACATACTACAATCATACCTGAAAGTTTTGGATAAAAATGGTACCTTGGAGTTCTTGAAAGATTTCCCTCAGCGGACAGGTGAGTATGCCTATTTTACAGAGATTTCTGCAATTATGGACTTTATTGGCTGGTTCACACCAGATGCAGTCATTACATGTTGTTTTTTTTGTTTTTTTTTTTAATTTTTTTTTTTTTTGTTATGCATGCATTTTAATTCTGCATCATAAATGTGTGGACATTATATAACATGGATTCCAATGGCCTAGTACTCCCCAGTGCAGTGTTACAGTCAACAAAAGCAGAACATGTTTAATTTTTCTGTATGGAAAGCAGCAAAATGCTAAAAAAAAAAAAATGCATGTCTTCAATTGTCCTGAGATAAAGGGGAAAACAAGGGGAAAAGCACTAGAAAGCATCAAAAACACACATGCAGAAATGCTACCAAAATGCAAAAATTGTGATGTGAACTGGTCCTTAAGGTGAAATCTAAAATGTTACATTTGTAACTGGAATGAGGCACCCGCAAAGGTAGCATTTGCCCTCGATTTGGGCAGACCCCCCCCCCCCCCGCCTTTCTGTTCCTGGGCCATGAAATCTTCCCAATAGGGAGACAGTGATAAGCACAGAGATTCTAAGGCTCCCTTGGCCTGTTCAAGACTGGAAGGGAATTCTGGCTAGTGTTCCACTTTAACCTTCCAGTAAACTGAAACCAAGGAACCAGTTACTGTGGAAAAGGTTAAACTCACAGATGTGTGTTTTGCAGCATATTTCCCATGGGTGTATAGGTAGCTTTGCAGCATTCTCTCCCATGGATATGTAGGTATAGATAAAAACAATGCATTTCGAAATGCAGTTGAATCTCTGCTCTACTGGTAAATAATGGCTAGGTCCAGTTATTCTAAAATACATTTTGCCTTTTGTGTAATGAATACAGATCACAATGGAAAAACTAAAAGCAAACAAAGTTTCAAGGAATGCAAAGATCAATGGCCCGTTTGTTTTGTTGTCTGCAGCGTTCACTCTATTCATTGCCTTTAGGACAGAAAAAAGATAAGAAAATACATGGATTATAGGTTCACCATACAAGAAAAGAGTGTGGGTTTGTTTTTGTTTTTTGTTTTTTTTGTTTTTTTTGTACAGTAGGTTCACTTGTATAATAAATATTGTGCAGATGTACCTAATATTTTAGTAAACTGGTAAAATTCTGCCTGTACATTGAAATTCAGAATCCTAAAATTGAGAGCATATTACTTTTATGACAAATCACATTGCAGTTTTCTATTCAAAACATGTAAATGTAAATAGAATGTACACCGCTAATATAAATGGAAAGCATTAGGCTAAGACTAGCCATAAGCCTTTGGGTAGGTTTTTTTTTTTTTTTTTTTTTTTTTTTTTTTTTTTTTTTTTTTCCAAAATAACCCACTTTTTTTTTTTTTTTTCCATTCTCTCACCTGTGTTGAAAAAAGTTTGAAAAATAATAATTCAAGGTGTGATAGATTGAAGTCCTAGTGTGTTGCTGACAAAATACATTATTTTTCCATGAATGTTGTGTGATTTGCCCAGCTGCCCATCGGTCAGGGCCGGGTGGTGTGGAGTAGAGTTATCGGCCTGGTGGGGCTTAGCTACCAAGACCGGAGAGAGACTGATAGGACTGTAGAAACAGGATAAATCATTTTGATGTCTGAAGTAATACTAATACTATGGTGGTGAGATTGACTCTGCTGGGGCTTGTCATACTGTGGAGAGATGATGCTGGGGCTTGCAGTACTACGGAGATGGGAGAGATGCTTCAAAGGTTCCTAGTACTAATGAGACGAGAGTGATGCTGCTAGGAATTTTATGTACTAGGGAGATGGGAGAGGTGCAGCTGGGACTTGTAATACTATGGAGATAGTAGAGATGCCGCTGGGGCTTGTAGTGCTATGGAGATGGGAGAGCTGCTGCTGGGGCTTGTAGTGCTATGGAGACTGGAGAGGTGCTGCTGGGACTTGTAGAATTCTTTTGCCAGCAGTGTTGAGCAAAGATTAGAGCCACATCCAGTATTTGAGGAGAAAAGAGAAAAATCCCCTTGTGGTGGACTTTTAAGACACGATATATTAGAAAAACATTTTGTAAAGTTTCAAAAATCTTTATTTAGAAAAGTATATAGAAAACTTAAAAATGGAATGCTTGTCATGTCTCAAACATTATCACTGTCATTAAATATAAGGTACAATCTATACTTCTCTAAATAAATATTTTTGAAACTTTACAAACATAATCTTTTCTAATATATCGTGCCTTAAAAGTCCACCACAAGGGGCTTTTTCTCTTTTCTCCTGCTGGGACTGGTAGTGCTTTGGAGATAGGAGAGGTGCTGCTGGGACTTGTAGTGCTTTGGAGATAGGAGAGGTGCTGCTGGGACTTGTAGTGCTTTGGAGATAGGAGAGGTGCTGCTGGGACTTGTAGTGCTTTGGAGATAGGAGAGGTGCTGCTGGGACTGGTAGTGCTATGGAGATAGGAGAGGTGCTGCTGGGGCTTGTAGTGCTATAGAGGTGGGAGACATGTTGCTGGGACTTGTCGTGCTATGAAGGCAGGACAGATGCTGCTGGTCAGGTCTATAGACCTGAGATCTTGGGAGAGGTTCATGCTGGGACTTTTAACTCTGCAGAGAGCAGGGTGGCATCAATAGGACATGCCTGAACTTGTAGCCGTGCAGAGGGAAAGCGCTGGGGACCATTGGAACATGTGTGGAGTTGTAATGCTGCATTGACTGGAAAGATTTCAGTGATTCAGTTGAGGCATATTGGCATTTCTAGTTCCTTCGGATATATAAAGCTAAAGGAGAAGGGAGACTTAATGCAGCTAACAGGGTTCATTCTGCTACCTCCGCTGTCACACATCCAATATGAAGGCTAGCATTGTTGACATTCAGCTTCTTTTGAACATGCTAGTGCCTGGCTGTCATGACTTTAGTAAATTCTGAGTCACTGTACGACAGGGGTCAGAAACCTGTAGATCGTGACCTACCAGTAGATCCCAGACAGGTGACTGGTAGACCATGGTCTGGTCTTGCTGACCCACCATCCCAGAACATCAAACCGTGCAATGCAGAGGGTCTACTAGTAATGTTGGAGCTGTTGTAGGGAACAAGAGCCACATAAGCCGATGTCTCCTCTGTAGTGCCGGCTCCTGTCCCATGTGGAGTGTTACCAATTGCACTCCACCTCTTATACTGTCTAGCGGTCTCCAGAGTAGTTCCAGCAGCAGGAAAGAAGACCTCTTCAGGTCAATGTGAAGCAATACACTGGGCATAATAGTATAAGGCTGCTTTCACACTGATGTGCTGCAGTTTACCCACACGATGGGTGCAATTCAGTGTACCTGTAGCTTTCCTGCGCTTTTGTTGTGCTTAGCCATAGACTTCTACTATATTCTGTGGGTTTGGTATACTCTCTGAATGTAGGAGTTTTGGTGCACTTTCAGAAAGTGCACCACATCTGCAGGATATGATTGAAGTCTATGGCAATGTGCAGGTAACCCAGAAAACTTGCAGACATACTGCGCTGCACCCACATCAGTGTGAAAGCAGCCTTATAGGGCTCAGAACAGTAAGGGTTCATTTACGTTTGCAGTTTGGGGGTGGTAAAATCCTATAGTTAGGATGTATTTTTATTACTTCCTTTCCAACCACACTCCCTTTAGCTTCAGTGGCCAGGGGTGTACACATGCTGCAGCAGGCGTTGTACACCTGTCATGGTTGGTGAGGGTAGCACCTGCCAAGCATGACCCATTCAAGTGAATGTGGCCACCCTGCAAGTGCCCTACAACCTTGTGCCGTACAGCAAACAAGGGATTGAGGCAGGTAGTACTGTGTTGCTTTCTCACCACCTACTTTAACCCCTTGGACCCCGCAGGAGCATGCTGTTGCGTGTCACTTGCTGAATGGCCACATTTACTTGAATGGGTCACAATTGGCAGGCGGTAGAACCCACCAAAAACAGGGGGCTTAATTCCTGATGCGGCACATATACACCTTTTTGGCTGCTGCTTCTACGGATAAAGTGGGTAGGGATTGGGGGCAGCAAAACCTACCCCCAACTTTACATGTGAACAAACCCTAAGGGTACCATTGCCAAATGCAACTAAGGGCTCATTCACAAGTGCAGCAGGCACTGCTGCTCCTCTGAAAAGCGATCCAAGTGTGTTTGGCAAGTAGTGAGAAGGCGATGGGGTACCTCCTCACCACCTGATTTCACTTGTCTATTGACGTCCTCCCCTTTCAAAGCTGGCCACGCGCGCCCCCTTCAGGTGCGTGCTGTGATCACCCGAGATCACAGACCTGAGTAAGGTGCCGCTCCCGACCCCTTACCACGTGATCAACTGTCAGCCAATGACAGCTGATCAAGTGATGTAAACAGAGGAATGGTAATCTTCTTTTTTTTTTTTTTTTTTATCGGTTCTCCCGCTGACAACGTGAGAAGAAAAAAAGCCAATCGCCGGCTTCTGTTTGAAGGGACATCGGTCCCAAGAAGAAGAGGCAAAGCTGCCTCATATGTGCCCACAAGTACCGCCTGCCAGTGCCACAAATCGGTGCCCCCAATCAGTGCCCACAGTAAGTGCCAGCAATCGGTGCCACCTATCAATGCCCTTCAGTGCCGTCTTATAAGTGCAGCCTATTGGTGCCCATCAGTGTAGCCTCATCAGCGTACATCAATGAAGGAGGAAAAATTACCTGTTTGCAAAATGTAGTAACAAAATATAAAACGGTTTTGTTTTTTTGTTTGTTTTTTTTTTTAAATCAGTCTTTTTTTTTTTTTTTTTTTTTTTTTTTTAAATGTTGTTAACAAAAAATAAAAAACCCATATATGATCAAATACCACCAAAAGAAAGCTCTATTTGTGGGGAAAAAATGATAAAAATTTAATTTGGGTACAGTGTTGTATGACCGCGCAATTGTCGTCATTCAAAGAGTGACAGCGCTAAAAGCGGAAAATTGGTCTGGGCAGGAGGGGGGTTTAGGTGTCCAGTAAGCAAGTGGTTAAACCCGTTATTGCCGTGCAATGCACGCAAATGCAGCACGGTAATACGGCAATTGGAGGTTTAAATCAGGTGTGAAGCTGCGACACTGTGGCCGGTGATCTTTGACTTCTCCCATGTTGTTCAGGTAGATCTTCACCTCTTTAACCACTTGCCGACCAGCCGCCGTAATTTATGCTGCGGCAGGTCGGCATGATCCCGCGAATCGTCGTAGCTATACGTACAAGCAGGATAGCATGTGCGCGTGGCCGCTGCTCAGTGGGGGTACCGATGCTTGTGACCGGCGGTCGCGATGACTGCCGGCCACGAGTGAGCGCGGTCATGAGAGGCAGAACAGGGACATGTGTGTAAACGCATTCATCCCGGTTCTGTGAGGAGAGAGGGGGATTGTGAGTTCCTAGGAGCTGGGAACCAGGATCTCTCATCTCCTATAGTCGGTCCTATCCCCCAGAGTTAGAACACACACACAGGGAACACAGTTAACCCCTTGATCGCCCCCTAGTGTTAACCCCTTCCCTGCCAGTGACATTTATACAGTAATCAGTGCATATTTATAGCACTGATCACTGTATGTCAATCGACCCAAAAAATGTGTGAAAAGTGCCCGCCATAATGTTGCAGTCTCAATAAAAATCGCAGGTCACTGCCATTACTAGTAAAAAAAATAAATAAAAATGCCATAAATCTATCCCCTATTTTGTAGACGCTATAACTTTTGTGCAGACCAATTAATATACGCTTGTATATAATATGTTTTTATTTATTTTTTTCAAAATTGTCGCTCTTTTTTTGTTTATAGAGCAAAAAATATGATCAAATACCACAAAAAGAAAGCTCTATTTGTGGGGAAAAAGGACATCAATTTTGTTTGGGTACAGCGTCGCACAACCGCTCAATTGTCAGTTAAAGCGACGCAGTGCCGAATCACAAAAAATGGCCTGGTCATTGAGCAGCCAATTCTTCCAGGGGGTGAAGTGGTTAAGGTTGCCTACACGTGCTGTACAGTAACAAGCATTTAAAACAATTCTATTTTGTTCTGACTTCATTCACTGTGTGCTTGTTCAAGGTCAGTGACTCCGAAAGTAATTAAGTCCAAGGTTCAGTATGATAGCCAGGCAAGTGGTATTTTCAGCTGGAGGTCAAATTGCAGCCACCATATTTCTTGTATCAAAGTCATCCATGTGATTGACACAGGTCTGTTCACAACCGCATTCAGCCTCTGTGCACAGCAGCAACTGGAGGTTACAGTGCCTTGAAAAAGTATTCATACCCCTTGAAATGTTCCACATTTTGTCATGTTACAATCAAAAACATAAATGTATTTTATTAGGCTTTTATGTGATAGACCAACACTTCTTCAGGGCACTGTATAAAAGGGACTGTTCTTCACCTAACCCCCCCCCCAAGAAGAGAGACATCATATGATCGCCAATGGCAAATGTCACAATCTGTTTGATCCCTGGCTACTAAACTACATTCAAATTTACTGTTAATGATTTGCTTGCATTTACAAAACCCATTTTTTTTTTTTCCCCCTTCAGGAGAACATTTAAGTGAAGAATTTGGCAAAGTGAATCCACTTCGAAAGGTGCCGGCCCTAAAAGATGGAGACTTCACAATGGCTGAGAGGTGAAATCACGGTTTTGCTTCAATTTTTAGTAAGACTGTGGTGTTCAAAATTCCTTTAGGGCTTGTTCATATGTGCTTCAGTCCTTACTGCCCTTCTGAAGAGCAATCCATGGATCGCTTTTCAGAGGCGTGTGCCAGACAGTGAGGAACTTGTATGTTGCCTCCTCACTGCCTGATTTAGCCCTGTGAATGCTGCAATAGTGTACACTGCACATGGTTGTGGCACAGCCCCATGGACTTGCATGGGTTAGGGTCAATGGCATGTGTACAGCTCTGAGCAGCTGCGTGTCTGTGTTCAGGGGGGGCAATCGGTGGCTGCAGGATTGGAGAGCTAAAGGTCCAGCATCCGAGTTATTAGCAGCCTACCTGCCCACCCATCTTGTCCTTTGCCCAGTCACAGAAGGCTTTGTATTATGTGAACCCATTCATGAAATACAAAGTGTTCTGTGAATGGACAGAAGAGGGGAAGGGTGGGCAGTGTGGTTGCTGTGTAGCAGAGTGTAACTCTTCCTGTCAGAGTGCCAGGAGTATTGCGATAGCTGCACTCCTGGCACCCAGTAGAAATGGAAATGGTAAAAAAAAAAGTGAGGAAGTCCATGAAGTGACATACACCCCTTATAATACAGCATTATTTTTAAAAGGCCTGCAATTCCTGGAGTTTCCTTTTCATCATGCAGCGCATGTGCAGTTTCTGCTGTGTTCTACGGACTTTTTTTTTTTTTTTTTTTAGCACTAGAAGAGTGAAGGAAGCCTCTGAGCATCTGCGCATTTACTCTTGATTTCTTTATGGTTTGCCATGGATGTGATTTAGTTCCATCACAGTAACATGATCTAAAGCAAGGCCTGTTTGTGGGTTTTTTTTTTTTTTTTTTTCAATGGCCATTTACTAGTCAGTGGTAAAAAGCTGCTACCATCCAGTAAGTGGAGGGCTGGGTTTCAGCTAAGAAAGTGTTGGCTTCAGCTGGTAGGGGGTTTGTGACGTGGAGAGCAAATGCATCCTTTGAATCTAAAATTCCTGTCTAGTTTAAAAGGTGTGTGTTTTTTTTTTTTTTTTTTTTTTTTTTTCCCTGCCTATGGGTGAGATAGTTTCATTCCGCCTCAAGAAAAAGCACCAAGGTCTTTCTTTTTATCTTTAGTTTAACCTACTAGTCCCATCAATCTCTCATTTACTGGAAAGGAACAAAGATAGACATGTTAAAGTCCAGTCTGTTTGACAACCATGGCTGCCCAAATAGATACAATGGAGAAATGAGTGTAGATGTAGAGACAGGAAGTTATATCCCAGTTCACAGAATTGGAGAAAATGAATGTAGCCACTACAATGAAGCACTGGTAAACTGCAATTACATATTATACATAGTAGTGTGTGTGTGATATTAGCCACACACTACAATAGAGTGGGACTCAGTGGCCAAAAAGCATATAAAAAAATGTGCACTATACCAGAGAGAAGGCACAGAACCAAATACCACTTAAATAGAGCCCAGGGAAATAAGATCCAGAATCAGAACAAAATATGTCAAAAATAGTTTATTGTAAAAGATAACAAAATTGACATCCAAATGGCAAATCATCAATTAACACCATAAATAGACAACGTTGTCTGGGAACAAAAACAAGCACATACAGATAAAACATCATACAGAAAATCAAATGACCAATAGGGCACTATAGATGGGTGCAACTGAAGGACGGCACCACCAGCAACATGTGAAAGGGTCCAGGGGACACCGATCCATCACTTTTCAATAGCACTTATCTATGGTGCCCTATTGGTCATTTGATTGTCTGTCTGGCGTCTAAAGTTTTGTCTGTATGTTTGTTTTTGTCCCCAGACAACGTTGTCTATTTATGGTGTTAAGTGATGATTTTTGCCATTTGAATGTCAATTTTGTCATCTTTTACAATAAACTATTTTTGACATATTTTGTTCTAATTCTGAATATTATTTCCCTGGGCTCTATTTAAGTGGTACTTGGGTGGGGGGAAGGAGCAGAGAGTCGGTGGTTCACGTGAGCGTCGATCGCCGTTCTGAGATGAGGTAAAGAACGGCTTATTTTGATAAAACATACACACACAGGGGGACATATCCTTCGGAGCCAAGGAGAATTGTATAAACTATGAAATGTTGTTTCAGCAGCAGAAGGGGAGGGAGCGGTCCCTGAGACAGGAGCCGACAGGGACGGAGGCATGTAAGCTGACCATGATGTCAGGGCTCAGCAGCCATGATAAACCGTGGCCAGTTTACAGAGGGGAGGGCAGAACCAGGCAGGATCAGCCAGGTTTTTAGGTGTCACAGGGGGCCAAGTTACAAAGCACAAGCACTGTACTGTATAACATGCTTTAAGGCGGTGGTTCTTAACTCCTGTCCTCAGGACCCACTAACAGGCCAGGTTTGCAAGATAACTGAAATACATCACAGGTGATATAATTTGCTGCTCAGTGATTGCAGTATTCTAGTCTGTATCTCCCCAAGGTAATATTTAAAATCTGGACTGTTAGTGGGTCTTGAGGACAGGAGTTGAGGACCACAGCTGTAAGGAAACAGGATCCTTTGTTAACCTAAAAAAAAAAAAAAAAAAAAACACTTAAAAGAAGAATTCCACGTATGGCATTTTTACATAGTTACATTGGTCCAGCTTAGACCAGTGTAACTATGAATATACCATACCTGGCGGATCCCGCTCGAAATTACTGTAGTAGACACCACTACTCCAGTGATCTCCATTAGCAATTTGGGTCCTGTGCTGAGCGGCTGCCCTGCTGAATTGTGAACACAGTTTGAATGCAAGAGTTCTTTGATTAGAATAGGACATAGGTGGAGAGATGGGGCATTGACTTCATGCTCTTCATCTCATCCAATCGGAGAGAATGCAAAGCATTCTCTGAATGGCACTCATGTCCAGGGCATCCTACTCATGATCTTGTTACTTGTTAGTTTCTAACTAATACCAACCTATTTTTAATTGTTATTCACCAGTACTGCAATTCTTCTGTATCTGGCCAACAAGTACAAGATCCCTGATCACTGGTATCCAGCCGATGTACAAAAACGTGCCCGTGTTGATGAATATCTTGCTTGGCAGCATACCAATACCCGTCCACATGGCTCCAAATTATTCTGGGTGAAGGTGAGATTGTCTGTCTGTTTTATAATGTAATTACAAAATATTTCCATTTTATGAAACCAAATTTTAAGTAAATGTTTTTTTTGGACAAATAAAGAGAATACATTTTTAACCTACTCTTCTGAATAGCCTTGGCGTCCTGTGGTATTGCTGATGTGGGCTGGTAGTGAAACATATATGGCAAACAAACTCTTCTCTGCAAGTGCAGTAAAGTCTTTGTAGCATTATGCTCAGGATTGTCTCTGTCAAGAGCTTCTTGTGGTCTTCATTAAAATGGAAGAAAAATCCATAGGCTAAGCGAAAATGGTGCTGACAAGCTGGTGCATGGGAAGTAACCACTCTATGCATGGGTCTTTTTTTTTTTTTTTTTTTTTTTTTTTTTTGAGCTATTTTTGCTTATTTTTAGGCGCATGTACTTTAATGCAAATGCATACTTTTTGCACCAATGTTCCTATCTGCACCTGCCAGCACTGAACCCTCTGCCGTTGCAAGCACCTCTGCAACCTTCTTCACTGCCCTGACCTGTGCTTCTGAACCGTCCTCCACTGCATAGATGGACCCTTCTCTATCTGCCTCCACTGCACCTAGGTAGCCTTCTGCACTTACCCCCGCTGCCCAAAGGTTCACTTCTGTAACCAGCGTCACTGCACACTTCTGCACCCGCTGCCACTAAACAGTTGTTCCCTTAGTACCCTCTGCCACTGTACCAATGCACCCACTAACTACACTGATGTACACTTCTGCACCCGCTGCCACTGTACCAATGTGCGCTTCTGCATCAGTCTCTGACTGCGTAATGCCAGTCCTTCCTTTTTTTTTTTTTTTTTTTTTTTTTTTTTAAATGTGGATAGAGTCGGAAATGGTTAAAGTCTGTGTTACCTGTGTGTAGGTACCTGGCGGTGCCTGCACTAAGTCCAGGAGGCAGTTTAACAAGCTTGGTCACAGATTTGGCTGTAGGTCTACTTTGTGTGCCTATAGGACATTTAGCAGGTTGATTATAAGAAAGATGAGTGATTTATTAATCTGTTACAGTGAAAAATAGGATATCACTAAACTCTTCCACAACCTACCTTCAGGAAGCAGTGGAAGAACTCGGGGCTGCTAAGGCAGTACAGCCAGCCCTCCTGTACTGGGCCTGGGCCCCATCTGTTCAAAAGAGGGCCTGGGCAACCCTGAGCAAGAGGGCTGGCTGTACTGTTTATTGCAGATGCTGATCCTCTTCTGCCTCCCCCCGCAGCACTGCCAGCTTCTCCTCCTCCTCTCCCTCCCTCTGGCTGCACTGCAGAGGGGTTGGTTCCAACACATGCACCCCTTCCTTCTGCTGTCCAGGCCCCACTGTGTGCCCCTTTCCCCTGCAGCACTGCCAGCTTGTTTCAGAATGGAGAGCAGGGAATTTCTTGAATGAATACACTGAGCGATCAGTACCAATCACTCCTGTGTCTATTCATCAGGGAAGCATAGTAAACTGTGTTTAGTTTGTGAATGAGTTGGAAGCCTCAGAGCGCTTCCAATTCATTCATCTGTGCAGCTTAAAGTCAGGATCACTCCAGGACCTGGACCGGCTGAGTGACCTCACCTGACAGCGGACTTTATCCCGCTGACCGCTATAAAAGGTAGGTGTGGTGTAGGTCACAGGAGCACACTTGGTTCTGCACTCCTGTGACCTACAGGAGAAGAGGGGCCAAAATAGGTTTGGCTCTACTTCTCCTTTTTAAGACATATATTTTTTTTTCTGCAGTGAGTTACTATATAGCGAAAAGTGCTTCCACTACATAAGAAGCGGGCTGTACTTTAAGGCAAATGTGTGATACAAGACAAATATATGAGGCTATTACTGACCTCCTCCTTGTAATGCCAGTAGTTTTGCCATCAGATTGACCTACTGGCTACATTACTTTGCATCCCTAACCCAGCCATGGTGAACAGATCAGGAAAGTCTGAAAAGAACTGGACCCTTACTGCATACTTGTAAGGATCAGAGAGTCTAAGTATTTAAAGTGTAACTAGGCAAAAAAATATACAAAAATGATGCACTTTTGCCATTCGCATTAACACAGTAGTTTTCGTTTTTCTACAGTTTCCCCTCTGTAACATACTATACCTGTAGATCATCATTTTTCCACTTCCTGTAATAGGGTGGTAACGCTGTTTGATCTCTAAAGAAATCACGCAGCGGTGTTACCACCCTGTGAACAGGGTAGTCTTAGATGGACGTTTAGCTTCAAATGGGCTTTTGATGAGACAAATAAATTAAAGCTAAACTCTAACAAATACTTTAGGTAGTTACAGCAACATGGCAGACTATGTCCTATATGTTTTTGATTTTGGTGCCATTTTATCTTTGACTAAGAGTCAGGGCTAAAACAGAAAGTTCAGCAAAGGTAGCCTCCGGATTTCTGTTAAGGTCTCCCTTCAAGCAGAATGCTGTGGACTCCGGGGTAAAGGGGAACTCTAATGTAAGGGGGTTTCTGCTCCACCAAATCTTCCAATCGCATCAGAGTTCCCAGCAGTCCCCCTTAAATTTTGGTTCCCAAAGCCCCCCCTTTACATCAGAGTCCACAGAGCACCCCTTACACCTTACTTTAGTGTACTCACTTGGAGGCAGGACAGAGAAACGAGGGAGGGTGGAGACTTTAGTCAGACATTGAATGGTGAGCTCACACCCGAGGATGGAGGCTGAGGCATTGAAGCCTTTTATCCATGATGTTTCTGCCGATTGCTGAGCTTCAAACTTCCAGCCCACACATAGCTTTCCTGAGGCATAGAACGCTGGGGATTAGAGTATGGGTGGGCGGACAGAGGTGTAGTGGTGGGAGGAGGAGCAGATCAAGCCCTTTCTTCTCTCCTGTCCGTGTATTGGGGTTGGGCCCGTGTGCATACCTATGCACACAGTGGTTGTGATACTTGGGGCGCCACAGTCAATTCTGAATATTGTGTCTGGATCTGAGGTGGCCTGAAACCTGGACAAACGATTCAAAACCCGAACTGTCTGGGTGAATCCCTGGACGGGTGGCAACCCTAGTTGGACCCCCTTTTGCCTTTTTAGAATTGCCTTTTTATTCTTTGTGGCATAGATTCAACAGGGTGTTGGAAACATTCCTCAGAAATTTTTGTCCATATTGACATGATAGCATCACGCTGTTCCTGCAGATTTGTCGGCTACAAATCCATGATGCGAATCTTCCATTCCACCACATCCCAAAGGTGCTCTATTGGATTGAGATCTGGTGACTGTGGAGGCCATTGAAGTACAGTGATCTCATATGTCATGTTCAAGAAAACAGTGGTGAGATGATCTGAGCTTTGTGACATGGTGCATTATCCTGCTGGAAGTAGCCATCAGAAGATGGGTACCCTGTAGTCATAAAGGGATGGACATGGTCAGCAACAATACTCAGACCGTGGCATTTAAACAATGCTCAATTGGTGCTAAGGGGACCAAAGTGTGCCAAGAAAATATTCCCCACATCATTACACCTCCATGAGTTAGAACTGTTGATACAAGGCAGGATGGATCCATACTTTCACGTTGTTTACACCAAATTCTGACTCTACCATCTGAATGTTGCAGCTGAAATCGAGACTCCTCAGACCAGGCAACGTTTTTCCAATCTTCTATTGTACAATTTTGGTGAGCCTGTGTGAATTTGTAGCCTCAGTTTCCTGTTCTTAGCTGACAGAAATGGCACCCGGTGTGGTCTTCTGCTGCTGTAGCCCATCTGCTTCAATGTTCAAAGTGTCTTGCATTCAGAGATGGTATTCTGCATACCTTGGTTGTAATGGGTGGTTATTTGCGTTACTGTTGCTTTGTATCATCTTGAACCAGTCTGTCTATTCTCCTCTGACATCAACAAGGCATTTTCCTTCACACAACTGCTGCTCACTGGATATTTCTCTTTTTCTGACCATTCTCTGTAAAGTGTGTGTGTGTGTGTGTGTGTGTGTGTGTGTGTGTGTGTGTGTGTGTGTGAAAATCCCAGTAGATCAGCAGTTTTTAAAATACTTAGATCAGCCCGTCTGGCACCAACAACCATGCCACGTTCAAAGTTACTTAAATCCCCTTTCGTTCCTATTCTGATACTCGATTTGAACACGTTGTCTTCACCACGTCTAGATACCTAAGTGAATTGAGTTGCTGCCTTGTGATTGGCTGATTAGAAATTTGTGTTACCAAAGAATTGAACGGGTGTACATAATAATGTGTCCGGTGAGTGTATAGAATATGTGTATTTTGCTGTATCGCCAGCATAGTTAAATAGTAAATTACACATTATCGTTAACATAACCCTCTTGTGTAATATTGTGTACACCATACTACCCTTTAGGGTTAGTATAACCATAACCTGTATGGTTATACTTTTTTTTTTTTTTTTTTTTTTTTTGGTAATTTACATTATTTATTATTCTAACAGGTAATGACACCCTTTCTCCTTGGCCATGAAGCTGAACCTGAGAAGTTGGAGCCTGTGGTGACTGAATTTAATACCACATTGACTACTATAGAACAAAACTTCCTGGGAGGCAAACCTTTTATAGCTGGTGATGAGATCTCTATAGCCGATCTAGTGGCTATTGTGGAGATCATGCAGGTAAGTGACCAGCTAGGATATTTCAACCTTCACCCTGTAATGCTTACTGTATCCATTATTCAAGAAGTACTTTTTCAGCGTGGCAGGCTTATCTGTATCTGGCACCCTTTGACCATAAAGGTAATCAAAAATTTTGAATAAAACGTATGCAGTTTGCTAGACCTGTCCTCAGCCCCCGCCCTTATCAAAAAATTGACCAAACCGCTATTTTGGAAGCTATTGGTTAGATCCGGTAAGATCAAGTGTTATGCTTTAGCGTTTATCTATTACGGTTCTTGCGGTAAAACCAAGGAAGCTTAGATTTCTGTAGTATATGAATGCTTTCCTGAATAGAAAAGCTGCACATAAAACTGTAGGATACACAATGCAACACAAATACACCTACTTCCTGTCCTCTGCTCAGCTCCAAAACCTTGAGCCCGGGTTCACACCTATGCGAATTAGATGTGCGTTTCCCCGCATCTAATTCGCATAGTAGGAGAATGTGACTGGCTCCTTATGGAGCTGGTTCACATATCTCTGGGGCGGCTGCGGAGCGCACTGCACAAAAACGTTTCAGGGCCGAATTCAGGCATAGAATCGGCCCTGATTCGTCCCTGAAACGGGGAACAGGGATGCACAGCGCTTCTGTGCGATCCGCAGCCCGGTATAGTGTGAGCCCGGGCTGAAAAAAGGATATTGTATCAACACAGAGTGGTACTGTGGAATATATATATTTATATTTATATTTATATATATATATTATATATATAAAAAATATTAGTGCCATGTCCCATTGAGATTAGAAGAAATTTGATAAAGAGAGCTTGGACTTTTTAGGCACAACAACACAAAGGTTACAAAAATATACATTCATTTAGGAAAAAATTTCAAAACTTATATAAAATCGCACCGATTAAAATGAACCAATGAGAAGAATTATATCGCTAAATATAACCGACTTATCACTACATGGCATCGGACAACAAATAAATTTGCTGTATAGTAACAGTGAATCCAAGAGTACAGTTATATTGCAATAGAGTAATCTCTTGCTCTACATGTTACGTGCCTTGCGCTTCAGGAGAATTTGAATAAAATGAACTATATATAAAACACAGGCTCACAGCTAAAAGCGATGCAGATAAATTACAGACCGGCTGCTGAGAGGTCAGATAATCCCATCAGAAAGTAGAGATCTATTGGTAACACAACCAATGTTCACAAATGGGAGGGAGGTATAGGGCTGAAGGTGGATGCAGTAAAGTGGCAGAAAAAGGTGAAGAAATGAGCGCCAGCACAATTCCCCCCTCATAGTAAACATTGCCATGGATTTACAAAAGGTAATTGATAGCAGACTCCCCCCAGAAAGATAAACGCTGCTGAGTATAATGCCGGATAGTCTTTGCCAGGGAGATCCCTCAAAAACATACAGCTGCCTGTGTAGTAACACACCAAGTAATCTATAATTTATCTGCATCGCTTTTAGCTGTGAGCCTGTGTTTTTTATAGTTCGTTTTATTCAAATGCTCCTGAAGAAGCGCAAGGTACGTAACATGTAGAGCAAGATATTACTCCACTGCAATATAATCGTACTCTTGGATTCACTGTTACTATACAGCAAATTTATTTGTTGTCCGATTCCATGTAGCGATAAGTAGTCGGTTATATTTAGCTATATATTCTTCTCATTGGTTCATTTTATCAGTGTGATGTTATGTTTTTGTCATATTTTTTTTTTTTTTTTCTAAATACATTTATTTTTGTAACCTTTTGTTGTTGTGCCTAAAAAGTCCCAGCTCCAAAACCTATCCAACTGGTTTATTTACATATCAATGGATGAGGGGGGTTAAGCTTGGCTTCCCTGAAAACATATGCTCTTAAAAATCTAACTCTATTATTTATAAAGTCACTATTCATAACTGTAGCAACACATCAAGTGGTTTTAACGTTGGATCTCACATAATTAGAGACTTATTAAGTGATGAATGAGGGGGGGCTGGCCCCCTTATTAAATTTTCTGGCCAAAAATCATTCAGGCTAATAGATATTTGTTAGATCCGGTAAGATTAAGTGGTTTTAATGTCAGGTCTCACATCATTTCATTGATATTCCACATAAAAATTGAGCTATTAGGTGGTACATAAGGACAGGCTGGCCCCCCACATGCCGCTTGAGTTTGTTCAGTCCGTTACTCTGCCCTTCAACCCTAAGAATCGTTCCAGCCCCTACTGGCACTCCTAGCAATAAGGTTAGGGTAATAGCACAATAAATGACACACAGACATAGTTCAAACTGTTTTAGCTCTCTCAGGTTTATTTAATCAAGAGAAGAGACTTAAAAGGGCATTAGTCAGCCAAGTCCTGGATGGACAACCAAAACTTGGTTGAAATAGTTTTTAAAGCAGTTAAATAACAATTGGCAACAAGTAAATGATCCCAATGTATACAATAACAGACAATCAGTAAATTGATTCGTCAACAAGGCTGTTGGTTGCTGTAAGTACTACTACTGCTAAAGGGGAACCCCAGGCCGGCCTATAATACCTTTTTAATCCGAATGAGAGAATATAGATACCAGTAACATGTCCCCTAAGAGCAATAACGTAAGTGTTCAACTTACAAGGCCTTGTAAATATCTTCACCAGCAGTTAGCTCTCATAGAAGACAATAAATCATCAGAGCCTAACAAAAGGTAGTCATTAGTCAGCATAGAGTATTTGATACTTCCAAACTATGTCTGCCTGAAAGGTTCAAAAGTGGGTAGTGTGTCAGCAGGGTGGATAAATGCCCTCTCACCAGTCCTGCGACCAGGGCAGAAAAGGGATGTCTTGGCAGTTCTTCAGCGGCCCGCCTGTCCACCTTGTGACTCAATAGCCTCTTGCTCTCAGATGCCTGCAGTCTTCACCGGAGGCCTCTCTCTGGTGGGACGCCTGTCTTTAATCATCTCTGGAACCGTCTTTGGATGGTTCTTTAGAGGGTGCCTGTAGCCTCTCCTCACACGTCCGTTCACCTCCCTGCCTCGTGGTGATCTCTCCTCAGACCAACAAGCTGGAGTCTTTAGCTAGCCCCCCCTTCTTGCAAAACAGGGTGGGTTTTGTAGTTCCACCCCCTGTAGAAATCAGTGGGGCCGTTTTGTGATGGGACTTTAAGTCCCATGGTCCTCTGCTGCTGCTTGATTGACTCCCTCTACCTGCCAAAAGGGATACAGAGGAGAGAGCAGAGCGGGCGGATACCTGTGAGTGAGCACTGCTCGTCACTCAAGAAAGAGGAGAGGGAGGGAGAGAAATCCCCCTCAGGGACTGACAGGCGCGCTCTCCCTCAGTGCGCACATGTGTTTGTTTAGTCTGGCGGGTGACAGAGCAGCCCTGCTACACACTTCCCCCTACCAAAGACCCTTTGGTCCGCCAAAGAAGGTAAAGAGTCTATGACCTGTTGCATGCTTTTGATATACACGCATAGAAACAAAAACAGGTTGGTGTGCACAGGAAACCATACAATTTACATCTGCATAGAGGAACCTCCCACCAATTAGCATAGGAGGGGAGGTTGTCCTGCCTACAGGCCACCTTACCTGGAATGACCCAGCTAGATGTGCCAGGGGGTGATTTGGGATTGTCCACCACCAAATCTGCAGTGGAAGGGTCAGGTGCTTCCAGAGTCCTTTTTGCAGTGAGAATGACCTCCTCAGAGCTTTCACTCAAAGTGTCATATGTTAGTTTGTTGGGCGGGTGAATAACCCTTCGCTCTCGCTGTTATTTAGGCTCTGGGGTTACAGATACACTGGTCTCTCTTGTTCTTCTTCCTGCATATCCGCTTCAGCTTCCTCCTCAATGAAGGATGGAAAGTCTTCGGGGTCTGCTGTCAGCAATGAATATTGAGGGTCTTCCAACTTTTCAAAAGGTGGACTTTGAGGTACAAACTCAGGAGCCTCTAGCCTGAGAATCCCGTTGTCAGTCACCATGGGAGGAGAAGGGGGGGGGGGGGGGGGGCGTTGGCAGGCCCTGGCATTTGAGAGGACCACAGACAATCTATTCCCATCTCTTCATCCTCGCTGTTTTCATCTTTTTCAGCAAGGGGTACAGACTGGAATCTAGTCACTGTCCGGGATCTCTGAGAGTCCGTGGGTATGTACCGTGAATCTGGCTGTGGATTCACAGCCAGAAAACTGCTTCTGACAGAGGCAACAGATGATTGCGATGCCAATTCTTCAGTGGGCCTGTGCTTCCCTCTGGCCAGATTTGATATACTGGGAGTCCTGGCAGCTGCTTTCAAACGACATATGGCTGCGACTTCCAGTGGTTAGTCAATTTGTGCTTTCCAGGGACACTTAGGTTTCTCAGCAGTACCTTGTCATCTGGCTGTAGGTCCTGCACTCGTACCCTGAGGTCAAAGTTTATTTTGTTTCTCTGTGCTCGGGCGTGAGGCAGCTTAAGCCTTGTCATAGGCGGTATTCAGACTTCTCCGCAGGCGATCCACATACCCTCTGTGGAAAGTTGCTGAGGTATGGTTGAAGGATGTGCCGAAGGCCAAGTCTACTGGCAGCTGGGACTCCCGTCCGAACATCAAACGATAGGGAGAGTATCCTGTGGCATCATTGGCGGTGCTGTTATAAGCATGCACCATAGCCACTTTATGCTTGCTCCAGTGTTGCTTTTGTTCCGAGCATATCCAGGAGGATTCGGTTGTATCTCTCTGGTTGAGAATCTCCTTGAGGATGATACAGGGTGGTTTTAGACTTCCTAATGCCAAACAGGTCTAAAAGTCTTTTGATGAGACTACTCTCAAAGTCTCTCTCCCTAGATCAGAGTGGATGCGTTGGGACAGACCATAGTGCACAAAGAATTTCTCCACTAAGATCTTGGCCACCGTGGATGCTTGTTGGTCCCTCACAGAAAATGCCTGGGCATACCGAGTGAAATGGTCAGTCACTACCAGGATATTTTCCTGCCCACTCGGATCAGGCTCCAAGCACAGAAAGTCAATGCAGACCAGCTCCATGGGCCTCTGACTCTGAAGATGGCCCATTGGGGCAGCTCAGTGAGGCAAAGTCTTCCTTTTGGATACATCTGATGCAGGAGTGGCAATGGCCCTCAAATTCAGCCCGCATGCTGGGCCAGTAGAACCGGTCCCTCACCAGGTGAAAAGTCCTCTCGGGCCCTAGGTGTCCATGGTTGTCGTGTAAGGCAGTTAATACTGTCTCCCTATATTTTTCAGGTAGGAATAACTGCCGTTTTTCTTCGGAATGTCAGAGGGATCCCTTCAGTAGACCACCTCTTGGTGCAGCTGTAACCGATCCCACTCTCTGTGCAGCAGCCGGCCTCCTTCAGGGAGTCGGTGAGGAGCAAGTCAGAGCATTGGCTCTCCAAGGCCTTCAATGCCAAGCTACAGAGATGGTCCTCCAACTGGTCTCTCCACAGGTCTTTCTTTGACATCTTGGGCAGTCCTTCATCCCTGACTTGGGTGACATTGCAATAATATCTGGGGACACCAGCAGCTGACACTACAACGTCTTCTGCCCTGGATTCTCCTCCAGCTTGATGTTCTGCTACTTGACATAAGGTTTGTACCCCTTCAAGTGTCAGCTGGGCCCATTCTTCTAGAGGGTCTCTGGAACAATGGGGCCTTCTTGACAAAGCATCCGTGTCTTTGTTCCCGACCCCGGTCAATACTTTAGGCTGAAAGTAAACCCTGATAGAGCAGCCAACCATCTGTGACCCATGGCATCCAACTTTATGGTAGTGAGGATGTAGGTGAGAGGATTGTTGTCTGTCTTGATCACGAACTCCGCTCCATACAGGTAATCCCTCAGCTTATCCACCACCGCCCACTTCAAAGCCATGAACTCAAGTTTGTGCATGGGGTAGTTCTTCTTGGCGGGGGCCAAGCTCCGACTCGCTTAGGCAACAGGCCGTCATGCTCTTGATATAGCACCCCACCTAACCTATCTCAACTGGCGTCAGTGTAGCTTGTACGGCTAGGTTGGATCTGCAAAGGCCAAGACTGGAGCGGTTGTTGGGCTTCACTTCAGCTGCCTAAAAGCCTCATTACACTTCGGAGTCCATTGTTCCTGAATGGACTCTGGGTTTTCTGGGCCCTCCAGCAGGTCTGATAGGCTTCACCAGATCTGGGTCATCGTCTTCCTCTTCACCATCTCATTAAGTGAGCAAGCTATCTTTGACTAATCTTCTGTAATACGGGCAGAATCCCAGAAATGACCTAAGCTCAGTCACGTTGTTGGGTATCAGGCAGGAGGTGACAACTTCCAGCTTCTGTGGGGTTGGTGGCCACTCCATCGGTAGACGCAATGTGGCCAAGGTAGTTGACTGAGGGTTGATAAAACTGGCACTTTTTCCAGAGACCGCTCTCTTCAGGACCTTCTCCAGACGCTATTCATGCTCTTCCAGGCTCTTGCCGAAAACAATGATGTTGTCTAAGTACACCAACACCTCCATCAGGTTCATGTCACCCACGGTCTTCTCTATTAGCCTTTTGGAAGGTGGCTGGCACACCAGACAGGCCTTGAGGCATACGGTCGAATTTAAAGAACCCCACCGGGATATTGAAAGCGGTCTTCTCCCGATCCTTGGGGGTGCTTGGGGATTTGGTAATGCCCACTCTTCAAATCCAGTATGCTGAACCACTTCCCTCCTGACAGGCTCTGCAAGCCATCTTCTATCCTTGGGGTGGTATATTGGTCGGGAATGGTCCTTCGGTTCAGTATCCGGTAGTCAATACACAGCCTCAGCGACCCTTTTTTCTTCCGTAGCACCACTATCGGGGAAGCGCATGGACTCTCGGATGATACCTGCCCTCTTCAACCCTGCCAGTTGTTCACGCAGATCCTCCAAGTCCCCATAAGGAATCCATCAAACCCTTTCCCTGAACGGCTTATGCACTAGAAGGGACAGATCCGGTGTTGTGCACTTTTTGCACACCCCACATCAAATTCACTCTTGGAGAATGCAGCCTGCCATCTCAGGAGCTGAATCTTGGCCCTTTTCCTTCCATTCAGGCGAAAGGAGTAGTCTTTGCATAGAACTCCTCAACAGGTATGCCATCCTTTGCTCCCCCTACCAAATAAGACGGTGGGACTGGGGTGGCCGGATTCACTTGTATCAGCCAGCATATTCACTTTGGTTGAAACAACCTTGGGAATTATCTTCTGTCCCATGTCTTCTCTCAGTCCGCTTCAAGGACAATGAAAGGGCCTGGTTGCTTCCAATTTAGCTTGACAGATGCTCATAAACAGGCCACTTCATCAGGCTAAAACACCTTCTCACACCGGTCCAAGCGCCAGATCTTTCCCACTCCAGCTGGGATCTATTGTTCTTGTACCAGCATGGGGTGCACACTTGTAGTTGAAGTGCCCGGCTCCAGAATAAGAGGTGTCAATAGCCTTCTGACAAGATCAGTATTGGTCCCTATGATGAGAGAACTCTTGCTGGCCCCTGGTGGGTGGGGACAGACCATTGCCAGAGTGTCAAAAATCTCTGCTTTCCCAGCCACGGAGGGATCGAAGGTCAGCTTGACCGGTAGATAGCCATCATAGGGGAGGTTCTGAATCCCAATGCCCTTCCAACTTCTGCAATGGCAGGTGCTTGAGGTGCCTGTTGTAGAAGTCTCTGTAGAGAAGGGTAACTTGAGCTCCAGTATCCAGAAGGGCCTTGGTGTAGATTCCCTCTACTTGGATGGGAACAACAGGAAAAGGTCCCACCAGCTTGTCAGGGTACATGGAGGAAGTGGTGGTCTTGGCCTGTTTGGTGGCTTGTATCCGCGCTCCTCTTACAGAGATTCTGATCTGGCTTAAGTCTAAACTGAGTTCTGGAAGTCTGGTGTGCATTGACTCTCTGACACTGGGCAGCATGTGTCAAAGAGAATGGGACACTGGGTTCCTTGGAGGCAACAGGGGCCCTGTGCAAGGGTTTGGACTTCTGCTGCTGTCGTTGGTTTTGGAGTCAGCTACTCTAGATGGGCACCCGGTTGGCTCCTTCACCGTGGCCCTCTGAAGTTTCCCGATGGCTTTTGGCGCTGTGCTTCAGGCTTCTCTGGGCTTGGCCACACTCGTGGATAATGCCCCACATAATTTCAGCATACCTTGGTATGCTCAATGACACTCCTCACTGGTACACGTGAAAATACTTGCTCTATACCTCTTCCCTGGGCCAGTTGATAACCTCCCATGGCTTCCAATACCACGTCTATGCCCACGACACCCAGATCTATCTCTCCATTCCTCAACTCACCCCCTCGATCTCCTCACAGATCTCAAACTTACTGAATGACTTATCGGTATAGATGTCACACCACTTTCTCAAACTGAATCTTTCTAAAACTGAGCTTGTTATATTTCCTAAATTTCCTCCTTCCTGAAGCGCCCCCCCCCCCCCCCCCCCACGACTTTACAATTAAGATCAACAGCCGAACCATTGGTCCCTCCACACATGCCAGGGTGTTGGGTGTAACCCTTGACTCTGACCTCTCCTTCAGCCCCCACATCCAATCGCTGGCTAAATCCTGCCGCCTTAACCTCTGCAACATCTCCAGGATTCAACCCTTCCTGACTAATGACACCACAAAGCAACTTATTCACTCCTTGATTATCTCCCGCCTTGACTACTGCAAGTCTCTCCTTAATGGCCTACCCTTACGCAAGGGGGCCGCGCAGCCATTACTTTGATGGGCTGTCACTCAGACCGGCCCACTGAGCCATCGGCCCACCGGGAATCTTCCGGTAGTCCCGATGGCCAGTACATGCCTGATTGTACATACAGAACATGATGTGCATTCACCCTAATGGGATTCACATAGTTACATAGTAGGTGAGGTTGAAAAAAGACACCAGTCCATCAAGTCCAACCTATGTGTGCGATTATGTGACAGTATTACATTATATATCCCTGTATGTTGCAGTCATTCAGGTGCTTATCTAATAGTTTCTTGAAGCTATCAATGCTCCCCGCTGAGACCACCGCCTGTGGAAGGGAATTCCACATCCTTGCCGCTCTTACAGTAAAGAACCCTCTACATAGTTTAAGGTTAAACCTCTTTTCTTATTTTAATGAGTGGCCGCAAGTCTTGTTAAACTCTCTTCTGCGAAAAAGTTTTATCCTTATTGTGGGGTCACCAGTACGGTATTTGTATATTGAATTCATATCCCCTCTCAAGCGTCTCTTCTCCAGAGAGAATAAGTTCAGTGCTCGTAACTAAGATCCTGCAGACCCTTTATTAGCTTTGTTGCCCTTCTTTGTACTCGCTCCATTTCCAGTACATCCTTCCTGAGGACTGGTGCCCAGAACTGGACAGCATACTCCAGGTGCGGCCGGACCAGAGTCTTGTAGAGTGGGAGAATTATCATTTTTATCTCTGGAGTTGATCCCCTTTTTAATGCATGCCAATATTCTGTTTGCTTTGTTAGCAGCAGCTTGGCATTGCATGCCATTGCTGAGCCTATCATCTACTAGGACCCCCAGGTCCTTTTCCATCCTAGATTCCCCCAGAGGTCCAGCCCCCCCCCCCCCCCCCCCAATGTATAGATTGCATTTTGTATTTTTGCCACCCAAATGCATTATTTTACATTTTTCTACGTTGAACCTCATTTTCCATGTAGTTGCCTACCCCATTAATTTGTTCAGATCTTTTTGCAAGGTTTCCACATCCTGCGGAGAAGTTATTGCCCTGCTTAGCTTAGTATTGTCTGCAAATACAGAGATTGAACTGTTTATCCCATCCTCCAGGTCGTTTATGAACAAATTAAATAGGACTGGTCACAGCACAGAACCCTGGGGAACCCCACTACCCACCCCTGACCTTTCTGAGTACTCCCCATTTATCACCACCCTCTGAACTCGCCCTTGTAGCCAGTTTTCAATCCATGTACTCACCCTATGGTCCATAGCAACGGACCTTATTTTGTACAGTAAACGTTTATGGGGAACTGTGTCAAATGCTTTTGCAAAATCCAGATACACCACGTCTATCTAGATGGCAACTCACCTCCTCATAGAAGGTTAGTAGATTGGTTTGGCAAGAACGATTCTTCATGAATCATGCTGATTACTGCTAATGATACCATTCTTATTACTAAAATCTTGTATATAGTCCCTTATCAACCCCTCCAAGAGTTTACATACTATTGATGTTAGGCTAACTGGCCTGTAATTCCCAGGGATGTATTTTGGGCCCTTTTTAAATATTGGTGCTACATTGGCTTTTCTCCAATCGGCTGGTACTATTCCAGTTAGTAGACTATCTGTAAAAATTAGGAACAATGGTCTGGCAATCACTTGACTGAGTTCCCTAAGTACCCTCGGATGCATGCCATCTGGTCCCGGTGATTTATTAATGTTAAGTTTCTCAAGTCTAATTTTAATTCTGTCCTCTGTTGACCATGGAGGTGCTTCCTGTGTTGTGTCATGAGGATAACCACTGCAGTTTTGGTTACTGAAGCCCCCTGATTCACTCGTGAAGACTGAGGAGAAGAATAAATTCAATACCTTCGCCATCTCCCCATCCTTTGTAACCAGATGTCCTTCCTCATTCTTTATGGGGCCAATATGGTCTGTCCTCCCTTTTTTTACTGTTTACATACTTAAAGAATTTCTTGGGATTTTTTTTGCTCTCCTCCCGCTATGTGTCTTTCATGTTCTATCTTAGCTGTCCTAATTGCACCCTTACATTTCTTGTTGCATTCTTTATAAAGTCTGAATGCCGAGGATGATCCCTCAACCTTGTATTTTTTGAAGGCCTTCTCTTTTTGCTTTTATATGCATTTTTACATTGGAGTTAAGCCATCCAGGACTTTTGTTCGCTCTTTTAAATTTATTACCCAATGGGATACATTGGCTAATGCCCTTATTTAATATGCTCTTAAAGCAAACCCATCTCTCCTCCGTATTCTTTGTTCCTAATATTTTATCACAATTTATGCCTTTTAGCAAGGTTTTTAGTTTAGGGAAGTTGGCTCTTTTGAAATTCAGTGTCTTTGTATTTCCTTTGTTTCCTATTTGTGTGATTTATACTGAAACTAATTGACCTGTGATTGCTGTTATCTAAATTGCCCCGTATTTCCACATCCGTGATCAGGTCTGTATTTTTGGTAATCAGTAGATCCAGTAATATTTTATTTCTAGTTGGTGCGTCTACCATCTGACCCATAAAATTATCCTGCAAGACTTTAAGGAACTGGTGAGCCTTGACTGAATGCGCGGTTCCCTCTGCCCAGTCTGTCTGGAAAATTAAAATCCCCCATTATAACACTTCTCATCCTTGCTGCTAATCCAAATTGTGATAGATCTGTCTCCACTTCCTCCCTCAGGTTAGGGGGCCTATAGCATACTCCCAGTATTATTTTCCCCTTAGCTTCATCCCTTTGTAGCTCTACCCATAAGGATTCCACCTCCTCTCTAGCTCCCTCTGTAATGTCATCTCTCACATTCACTTGTACATTATTCTTGATATATAGGCATACCCCTCCCCCTTTTTTACCCTCTCTATCCTTGCGGTATAGGGTATACCCTTGAATGTTTGCCAGCCAATCATGAGAGCTGTTGAACCAGGTCTCTGAAATTCCCACAAAATCCAAATCCTCCTCGTACAACAGTATCTCTAGTTCACCCATCTTGTCCGCCATGCTCCTGGCATTGGTGAACATGCCACATAGTTTAGACCGTTCGCATATTGTCCTCATATTGGGTGTTTCGAGATTGCAACTAGGACTTGCTACTATACTCACCTTGTGTTTTTGTGCTTTGGTTAACCTACCACTAATGCCCCCAATACTACCCTCTGGAATATCTTCTGGCTATCTCTGCCTCTGGACACCCCCCCATCGCCTAGTTTAAAAACCCCTCTAACTTTTTAACTTTTTGGCCATCTTCATTCCCAGCAGATCTGCACCCTCATTTAGATGCAGTCCGTCCCTTCTATAGTACCGGTTACCGACTGAGAAGTCGGCCCAGTCCTCCAGGAACCCAAACCCCTCCTTACTACACCAGCTCTTCAGCCACTTGTTTACTTCCCTAATCTCCCTCTGCCTTTGTGTGGCTCGATGTAGCGGTAGTATTCCTGAGAATACTACCTTTTTGAGGTCCTTTTCCTCAATTTAGCTCCTAAGTCCCTAAAATCGTTCTTTAGGACACTCCATCTGCCTCTGACTTTGTCATTGGTGCCAACGTGCGCCATGACAGCCGGGTCTTCCCCAGCCCCTCCCAGTAATCTGTCCACAAGATCCGTGATGTGCCGAACCCGAGAGCCTGGTAGACAACATACTGTTTGGCGCTTCAGGTCTTTGTTACAGATTGCCCTCTCTGTCCTAAGAATTGAGTCCCCTACCACCAGAATCTGTCTTGCCTTTTCCCTTTGCTGCCCCCCCACTCTCACTGGAGGAGTTCTTCCCCCGGCAGCTAGGAGAGTCCCTCAGTGCTGGTCCCTGACTGGTTTCACCAATGTCACTCAATGGAGCGTACTTATTGAGATGCTCCAGTCCTGGATCGGCCTCCCTGGCACTTCCCCCTCTACCCTTCCTGACTGTCACCCATCTACTCTTTGCTAGTGCCTGCGCCTCTTTGTCTCCACCCGCCTCTGTGCTGGCCCCTGCCGTCACCTGCCGTGTACGTTCCTGGCTCTCCTTTAGTATGGAGGGACTTCTCAGTGCTGACAGTTGCTTCCCCAGATTCAGAACCTGGGCTTCCAGGGAAACAATGTGCTTACATTTTGCACAACATAACCAAAAGAGAAAAACTCTCTCCTGCGCTCAAGTGTCTAGATACTCAGTGTGTGATAAGGCCAGTAAGCTTCAGTGGTATCTGCTGTCTTGCAGCCCTCTTCAGAATGTTGGGCATTCAAAAACTACAAAAAGAAACAAAAAGAGAGGGCGCACCGACCTAGCGCATTACCACTGATAGCGTTTATTAAAAAGTAAAATAGCAAGTATATACTCGCAAACTAGCATGAAATACAGGCATGGACATAGACTGCAGGTATGCAGTAACAGACATCAGGATGAAAATGGGACCAGACATCGGGTGGATACGGCAATGGCTAATGCGTTTGAGTGGTAATGCGCTAAGTCGGTATTCGCCCTCGATCGGATGATCAAGGAACGCATACATGCAGCAAGATGTACAAAGAGTCGCCTCTCCACACCCGCCGGGCATCATACCTATTAAATTTAGTGAGGATTGGGGATTTTACCCTGTCCAAATTACCTAACAGCTAGCTTCCTGGCACTAATACTCAAGACAATACACAGATACACAACAAGACAATACACAGGTACTCGCAGACCTACATGCACTCGCAATACACAAGTATACAGTACAACACTCAGGTACTCACACTACACAGGTACTATGACCCCTGTTTTAACCTCCTGTTTTAACTCACCACTTAGACCAGTTCCACTTGGACTGAGTTCCAACAGCCTCACAATGAGCAGGTTCAGTATGAGTCCTACACAGTTATATAGGCCTCAAGCACCTGTGAGCAATTAACCACTCCCCTTAATTGGTAGCCTGAAGGAACCAAAGAAGAAAAAGGAAAAAAAAAAGCTATTTAAAAAGTGACAGAAAAAGGTGATTGAAAAACTAAAAGGAAAAGCCCCAAAAAATGCAACCCAGCAAACAAAAAGCAAGACTTGTTCACTCTCCCTCTGGTTTTAACTCACCACTTAGACCAGTTCCACTTGGACTAAGTTCCAACAGTCTCACCATGAGCAGACATTAATATCGCTGTACTATCACATGATAGTACAAATCTGACCTCAACCTTAAAGCAGAGTTCCACCCACTTATTAAACTTAATATTAAATAATATATAAATGGCTTTATTTTCCTCATTGATCGTTCATAATTTTTTTTTTTTCTTTTCAGTCCGCTTAGCCTGATTATAAGCTGTTCTATTTAACTTCCGCCTTCTCCCACCCGCGGCTAATCCCATCATTTTCTGTGGCGCACGGTCTCCTGGGAGCTTTGTGTCATAATTCCCAGGAGTCAGTGAGGATCTTCGTTGACATCACAAAAGGGCAGGCACTTCCGACACCCGTTGTGATGGCAATGTGAAGTTTATGGCGCTGCGAAGAACGAGAACGGGTGGTGCATGCTGGCCATTCAGCTGCACCGTATCTCAAAAGATTCTGCTTGTGGGCTTCACATGCCCACAAGCAAGATGGGAACTTCCAAGACGGCAGAATATAAGGTATTTCTAAAATATATTCAATCTAGCGGTGAAATTAACAAAAATCGTGAGTGGCATTAGTGTATGTAAATGATCCTAAGATATGCATTATTAAAAAAAAGAAAAAAATGTAGTTGGAACTCTGCTTTAAATGTATTCAACACCTTCTTTTTTTTTTTTTTTTTTTTTTTTTTTTTTTTTTTGCTTTAACTAGGCGTTAGTTTATGTATAGCCTCTGTGTGGATTTTTTTTTTTTGCCTTACCTTGTAATGATGGGCTCAAATGTTGTGGCTGTAGTTTGCAGTATCTTGGCTAATAAATTTCCCTTTGTCCATGTATTCATTTATCTTGTCTCTATTCCCCAAAGGGACCTGACAATTCCAATGCATGCCTTGCTATTTGCTCTGTCACATCACAGATGTGGAAGAGCTAATGTAATACAGTCGACCCCCGAAATTTGCGGGAGTTAAATTCGTAGAGCAACTGCCAATTGTGAAAAAAAGCTCATTTTGGATGTGGTCAAAAAAATGCCTAATATGTACTGTAAATACAGTTAATTTCATTTTAAGTAAAGCCTTAGAAGGTGTAGTGCATCTTAGGGCTTAAGAAGAACAAAACAAAAAACATGAGAACTCTCGAGATAGCTACACACAGTAAACTGTTATGATACGGGAATGCTTGGCTGCGCATCTGCCAGAGAGGAAAGTCTGAACAACTGAGGCCACGAACTCTGAACTGTGACTTCTCGGGGGTCGACTGTAATAATAAAAGTAAAAAGCCCCAAAAATTCTTGCAGCTAAACGGCGAGCACTCTCTGTGAATGCTTTGCCTAATTTTGTCTCAGATCTACTTGCTGTGCAGCTCTCGCCTGCACCAGCACTGAACTAAAAGATTGTGGGATATATAGTTTCTTCAAAGGAAGTGTCAGTTCTTGGACTATAGACAGAGGTCATGCATTAACTTGTGCAGTGCCTGGCTGCATCCCTCATGTTGGAACAAAGTTCACAGGAATGTGAAGATTTGTTACCCCTCATCCCACCCCCATAATACTTACCTGAGACCTCAATTCAGCGATGCGCACATGAGCTCTCTCCTCCCTGGTCACGGAGGCAGCAGCAGGAGAAATTGGCTCTTGCTGCTATTAATCATAGCCTGTGAGGTGAGAGCTGGGGGTGGGGTCGAGCCATGCTCTTTGTGTCTCTGGATCGAGCCCGCATGACTGCCCCCGTAGCAAACAGACTGTTATGGAGGCACTCGGCAGAGGGACGGGTCCAGGAGCGCTTGCGGGGGACCCTGAAAGAGGAGGATTGGGGCCATTCTGTTCAAAACCCATGCACAGGGCAGGTAAGTAAAACATTATTTAAAAAAAAAAAAAAAATGTTTACAATCACTTTAAGGCTTCCCCTGTCTACTATTCCAAACCAGAAAAAAAGATTAGCAAGAGTTTCACTTTAAAGAAAAAAAAAAATGATTTTTTTTTCAGATTCAGAATACTTTATATATTATACTTTTTGTAACCCAATATGAGATTTCACACAACTTCTATAATTTTACAGCCTGTTGCTGGTGGAATTGATGCTTTTGAAAACAGACCAAAGTTGGCAGATTGGAAGAAAAGAGTGGAAGATGCAATTGGAGCCGAGCTGTTTAAAGAAGCGCATGAGAAAGTTCTCAGAGTAAAAGAGATGCAAAATATGCCCATCCCTCCAGAACTTAAGGAGCGACTTAGAGCCAGATTGCAACAGTTCACCCGTTGATGAAACTTGAAGAGGATATGAAAGTTCAAATTCTTTAATATTAGGAGGCATTTTTTGCATCATAATTCTGCTAGTTTTACTACTGTGTATTTGAGTTTTCACCTTATAAAAAAAAAAAAAAAAAATTCAAAACCTGTAAATTACTTTTTTAAAAGAGTCTTTCTTGAAGCCAGGTGCAATTCATTGTGTGGAGTTTATAAAATAGGCATCCTATTGCCTGTTGTGAGGCTTATGTAGCAGTGTTTTTTCCTTTGTGTTACTGGCCCTGAAGTTATTGAGGTACATGCCCATTCAATGTTTACCACCCAATCCTCCACCAATTTGTTTAATGGACTTTTGTGGAATATTCCATTCATGATTCCATCAATCTACAGTTAGGTCTATGTATACAGTTGTATATACAGTTGTGCTCATAAGTTTACATACCCTGGCAGAATTTGATTTTCTTGGCCATTTTTCTGAGAATATGAATGATGACAAACTTTTCTTTCACTCAGTCAAGTTAATGCCAGACCATTGTTCCTAATTTTCACTGACCGTCTGCTGACTGGAATGGTACCAGCTGATTGGAGAAAAGCCAATGTAGCACCGATATTTAAAAAGGGCCCAAAATACATCTCTGGGAATTACAGACCAGTTAGCCTAACATCAATAGTATGTATACAAGCTCTTGGAGGGGATGATAAGGGTTTGCATGTTCTCCCTGTGTCTGCGTGGGTTTCCTCCGGGTACTCCGGTTTCCTCCCACACTCCAAAGACATGCTGGTAGGTTAACTGGATCCTGTCTAAATCGGCCCTAGTATAGGTATGAATGTGAGTTAGGGACCTTAGATTGTAAGCTCCTTGAGGGTATAGGGACTGATGTGAATGTATAATATATATATGTAAAGCGCTGCGTAAATTGATGGCGCTATATAAGTACCTGAAATAAATAAATAAATAAATAAATAAGGGACTATATACAAGATTTTAGTAATGGGAATGGTATCATTAGCAGTAATCGGCATGGATTCATGAAGAATCGTTCTTGCCAAACCAATCTATTATAAAGAAATGGGGGAGCTAATGCGCAAAACCAAACTGTATAGAATGGGATATAAAAGGATGGGAGAAGCTGCCAACATATAAAAGTGTTCCCACACAGATAAAATATACGAATAAGTGAAGTATGTGGCACTAATTAAACTACAGAAATGAATCAATATGTATATAAATACTAAATGGAACCGCTCACACACCTGACAAGTAAGCGTGTAGAACAGAATAGGCAAGTGCAAGTGAAAATAAAAATAACAAATCTTCTCTACTCTTCTCTAGATCACTGGTAAAGTGCACCAATGCCACAGATTCCAAACAGCAATCTAAAATAATATCCAGTGTGTATATAAAGTGCATCAAGTGAAAAAATATGACAATCCTAGTCTAATGATAATACATACAAAAAAAAAAAAAAAATGTGAAAAATTAAAATTTCTGAATAAATCCACTGTTCTCCTGGAGTGTAAAAGGTGAAATTCAAAAAACAAATTCCAACAAGTGATAAACACTAATATGAATAAGTTTACATATATAAGTTGATGAATTAAATCCATGTGCAAAAACTTTCCATCGATGTCAAATTCCTCCAATCACATATATAATATCTGCGGTGCGCCACGCGATTCCCCCAGCCTCTCACCTCAGATACCCCTACGGGTCGAGTCAAGCCTTCAGTATGGAAAACAGCAGATCCCAGCACAATGATCGATTTCCAATGATTGTCCCAACAATAGCGGATTTTTGGGGGTGACTCCAGGCTTAACCAATGCGGCGAGGACATGAAATTAAAAGAGGGTGGCTCCATCGTGTAGTATTTCCCAAAAGAGTTTTATTAAACCAAAGAATAACTTACGGTTTAAAATCAGATAATCCAGAAAACAGCAGAGTACTTCCGGTCTCGGAAGTGACGATACCTGGCTCTTCCCTGATGCGTATCGTCATTGAACACGTGACTTTATCAAAGGGTAATGGAGTCAGGTGCCAAAGGTGTCTATTTTTATATAGTGAATCCTGCTGTCACATGACAAACAGCTGCGTAGTAAATACATTCTGTAGCTTCTAAGCTAACAAACATTTAATCCCTTTTTTTTTTTTTTTTTTTTTTTAATTATATCAGGAAAAAGGTCCACAGAGACCGCAACAACAAAACAATCAGGATATCGGTAATACAGATACAAATAAAGGTACATGGACACGGGAAACCTCATATGGGTGTGTTTTGTGTAATGACATTGTCCCATGTTGCTGTGTGTTGGGAGATATTATAAATATGGATGTTCTTGGTTAAGCCTATCTATAGGGTTCTAGGTTCCTGACGTATTTCCCTATGTCCAAAGGGTTTTTTCGTGTTCCTGACTGGGAAGTCAGGTAACTATAGCTCTGTGGGCCCATCTCCTACCTTTTTCCAAAATAGTAGAAGTAAAGGTAAAGAAGATTAAAGATAGTAGTGCCCTAGTATATAGAAAGGAGAAGAGATGTAGTCAATAGAAGGGGGGGGAGGGGTTCACGAACATGGACCCAAGCATTCATACATTGAATACCATGTCTCTAAGGTATGTTGCATTATATTCTATGCCTGATATTAAGGAGCTGTATAGTTGAATTTTGAGTTTTTAAGTTAATGGGTCTCCTCTGAGGGCTTTTCCCTCTTCTGAATATTTGAAAATATTCCATAGTTGCCATGTCTTAGAGTATGCCTCTTGTCTGTCTTAGCTTGTAAGGATGAGGTCTTCCATTTTGTTAATGTCCTCCTATTTTTTTTTTTTTTTTCAAGCCATAAGTCAATGGTCGGCGGTGTGGTGATTTCCAGTTAAGTGGAATACAGGCCTTGGCTGCGTCTAGGAGGTGTCGTACTACTGACTTTTTGTAGACGCGTGCGGGGTGTCATTTGCATGTAGTAAGAAATATGCGGTGTGGTTTGGGACTGTACAATCCTGTAATTTTTGTGTTATCCAGCGAACCTCTCCCCAGAAATTCTGTAGCCTGGGGCAGGACCAGAAAATATGTAACAGGGTATCTCTTTCCCGTTGGCAGCGCCAACATAGATCTGATGTTGTCAGGAAGAGTTTGTTCAGTAAAGCTGGGGTTCTATACCAACGAGTAAGAATTTTATAGTTGGTCTCCTGAATTTTGGTACATATGGAAGATTTGTGTGTGAATGTGATGTTTTTTTGGGTAGTAAGATGACAATTTAGATCCCGTTCTCATTTGTTGAGGCTCGGAAGTTGATAGTACTCTGATGGTGTTATTAGCAAGTTGTATGTAAGGGATAGACATGTGCGCCGTCAATAATTTCGTTTTGTTTCATTCCGTATTCGTATTTTGTATATGAAATTCAATTTGGATTCGTACGAAATACGAATTTTTCATTAGGTTCGTTAACTTTTCATAACAATTACGAACGTTCTGATGAATTTTTAAAAAACAAAAAATACCTTTCTCAATATGGCAGTCGTCGGACTCATTATGCTCATTAGGAGGGGCTCCCACCATCCCTGTGCGGACTTCCTCCTGGGGCTGTACCCCTACTGTGCTCATTATGAGGGGCTTCCACCATCCCTGTGCAGTGCTGACTTCCTGGGTTTGTACCCCTGCTGTGCTCATTATGAGGGGGCTCCCACCATCCCTGTGCTATGCTTACAAACCCAGGAAGTCCCCTGCTGTGCTCATTATGAGGGGCTCCCACCATCCCTGTGCTGTGCTGACTCCCCCCAGGAAGTCAGCACAGGGATGGTGGGAGCCCCTCATAATGAGCACAGCAGGGGTACAGCCCCAGGAACTTCCTCCTGGGGCTGTACCCCTGCTGTGCTCATTATGAGGGGCTCCCACCATCCCTGTGCTGTGTTGACTTCCTCCTGTGGCTGTACCCCTGCTGTGCTCATTATGAGGGGCTCCCACCATCCCTGTGCTGTGCTGACTTCCTGGGTTTTTAGCTTCATCATAACGAATAATCGTAATTATTATGACAATAATAAAACTATATTAACAAACATTCTTATTTTGCCTGATTCTGAATCTCCCATCGACTACCAGTACCAGTCTCCCACTCCCATATTAAAAAAGGTCATTTTCCCAACCCTCACTCAGCAGCAGAAAAAAACCTCAGGTCAACAAAACACCAGTCATGTTTCCATTGTAATGGAATTTGGATCCAAAATTCGTCAATAAAATTTTGTATTTCGTATAAAATTCGGAAGCATAGCAATTCGTATTTTGGATGCTTCCGGATGTACAAATTTTTGGAAATTCGTACAAATTTTCGATTCGTATGAAACGAATCGCACATGTCTAGTAAGGGAAAGTGTATGTAATATTATACCTGTTTCTGTACAAGGCTCTTCTAATGTCGTGAGGGGTTGATTTGTAGTATTGGGAGGCGCTATGGTGTTGAGAAAATGGTTGGAGAGCTCTTAGGAAGTCCAATCTGTATTGGCCTACTGGATCGGAGAGTTCTGCAATTGTTTTCCATCATCCAGCAATGCTGAAATGTGAGGCTTGGTATAGTCCCAATTCCCTCAGGGCACAAAATTTTGTGTCTTGTATACCCGGTTCAAAGTGGGGGTTGCCTAGTATGGGACACAGGGGTGAATTGCGAGAGGATGCTCTGGGATAGCAACTGTGCACATATTTTAATGGTATTACCTATCGGTGGTTTGTGTTTGACACTCGATGGTAAGGCTGTGTGACACCATGGTGCTCTATGTAGAGGAGTTTCACTCTGTGCTTGTTCTATCTGTGGCCAAAGTTTGGTTTCTTTATGTCTGCACCAGTCAACAAGTCTGCTTAAATGTATCGCGTGATAGTAGGTGCGGATTTCTGGCATTGCTAGACCCCCGTATTGTTTTAGAAGGGAGAGTATCTTCTTGTGTAGTCTGGGTTTTTTCCCAGGCCATAGGAATGTTATGAAAGCTGAATGTTCCTGTATGAAATATTCCGCAGGTATATGTATAGGAAGAGCTTGCAGGAGATAGAGAAATTTGGGTAGAATCGTCATTTTGAGAATGTTACAGCGGCCGAAACCAGGAGTGTAAGGTCAGTATTTAATGGAGAGATTGGGCAGTAACTTCCGCATTGGGTTGGGTCTTTACCTTCTTTGGGTATTACAGAGATCAGTGCTTGTAGTGTAGATTTGATAACAAACATTAATCTATCAAGCAAGCATAACATTAAAAATAAAATAATATTAAAATTTAATCCACTATGGGAACCTAAATACAGAAATATATTTAAAAACATAGTAGAATGACCTCTAACCCGTCCTAAACAATGTCAACAGGAAATTATGTATACAGGTCTTTGCAGACCATGAGAAATTACTAGTGACATCTAGTGGTGAAAATATAAAAGGCAATTCATCGGGACACAATTCATATATCCTCAATAATAGTATGATGAAATGAACCCAATATCGGCGTAAATTCTATCAACGGGTATAACAATATTAATCAGCATAAAAAATTAAAAACCTATTATAAATAACAAATATCTCAATAAATACAGAAAAATATAGAAATTCTACAATTAAAAACTGATCCTATAATGACCACTTAGAGAGAAAAAAAGGGTGGTGTGGAGGAGGAGAAAAATTGCAGAACTAGTAATTAGAAATAAAACAGTTCAAATCAAATTCTATGTTATGTCCTAATGGAAACAAAGTCCGCATTTCATGTATCCATCTGGACTCTGGCTGATTGTGATAACTTTATTGTCTCCTCTCCAATGTAGCTTATATTTTTCAATGCCACATATCCGTAAAGATGAGGGATCTCTTATGTACTTCAGCATAATGCCTTGACAGGCTATGTTTTACAAAGCCATTTTTTTATATTCTGGACATGTTCCCTCAATCTTTTCCATAATTCCCTTTTTGTTCTGCCGATATATTGGATCTGACACGGGCATTCTAACAAATAGACCAACCCCTCAGTTCGGCAGGAAATTAAGTCTTCAATCACATATTCTTTAATGGTTACAGTGGAGGTTGCGTAACAACTCTTACAGGGATAATATCCCTTTCCCTCAAAAAAAGAAAACTTCTTCTTAGTAGGGGGTCGTTTTAGTTTTTTTGCTAAGTGGTCTCTAAGGGTCGGTGCCCTCCGATACTTGAATCTGGGCTTCTCAGGGAGAATGGCACTAAGATGACTGTCTGCTCTTACAATGTCCCAATGTTTCCTCACAATTCTTTCGATTTGTTTGTGTTGGGTATTAAAATCCATCACCAAAGATAGTATTCTTATTCTCTGTATTTTTCACTGTGTCCTGTATGAGTTTATCTCTATCCAATGCAGCAACGTCACTTATTCTTTCATCAATAAAATCAGGACAGTAGCCCTTTTGAACAAATCTCTCTCCAATTAATGCCGCCTGTTTGAGAAACATCTCTTTCGTTGTACAATTCCGTCTTATTCTAATTAATTGGCCTTTTGGTATGTTGTCCAGCCAGGGTGCATAATGGCAGCTATCCAAAGGTAAGTAGCTATTCCTGTCTACAGGCTTGAAATAGGTCTGGGTGGTTATACTTCTGTCTTCTTTCTTTATCAGTAAGTCCAAAAAGTGGATTTCTTCCTCGTTTATCTCCCAGGTGAGCTTTATATTTTTTCATTGTTATTTAGGTTGAAACAGAAGTCAGTAAGACTTTCTCTGTCTCCACTCCAAATAACAATGATATCATCTATATATAATACAATGGGTCTTCCAGGGGGTTTATTTTTATCCTTATGGATCTTCGGCAATGTGTAGATTACCGGAATCCTACACTTATTGGGTTGGAGGTATTTAGTTTAGTTTTACTGTAATGCCCCGTACACACGGTCGGACTTTGTTTGGACATTCCGACAACAAAATCCTAGGATTTTTTCCGACGGATATTGGCTCAAACTTGTTTTGCCTACACACGGTCGCACAAAGTTGTCGGAATTTCCGATCGACAACCACGCGGTCACGTACACCACGTACGACGAGACTAGAAAAGGCCGGTTCAGAACCAAGCGCGGCACCCTTTGGGCTCCTTTTGCTAATCTCGTGTTAGTAAAAGTTTGGTGAGAGACGATTCGCGCTTTTTCAGACTCGTGGCTTTCAGATCGTTTTCTGCCGTTCAGTTTGTGCTTGTGGGTTTGTATTTGCTCTTCAGTGCGTGCAGTCAGTTCGTATCGGAGTTTTCTGTGCGATCTTGTCCGCTCGTTGCTGTTTTTCAGGTCGCTCTTCACAGGCCTTGCTGTTCTTCAGTGCGTTCTGTTACTTCGTTCTGAGCAGCCGACCGTTTTCTAGCCATGTTTCGTATGCGTACTCCTCGTACAGTTCGTGCTGTGCGGGGGCTTGGTGTTGGGGTCCTGACCTTGACACAAGTCCAGTCCATGAACAGGGTGGGGAGGAGTTCAAGGACCAAGAATTGGTTGCTTCAGCGTGACCAGTTCTGTCATATGCCTTTGCTCCGTGAGATCCGTGAGAATAATCCTGATGATTTCAGGAACTTTCTCAGGATGACGGACCCCGTATTTCACCGTTTGTTGGCTTCGCTGACCCCTTATATTAGCAGGCAGGATACCTGCATGAGGCAAGCCATCACTCTGGAGCAGAGGTTGGTCGCTACCCTGCGGTATTTGGCCACAGGGAGAAGTCTGCAGGACCTCAAGTTCTCAACAGGCATCTCCCCCCAGGCTCTTCTTTGTGGACATTTACTGCTTGTGTTTGTTTGAGCTGACCCTGACAGAAATGTGTGGAGTGCAGAAAATGTCGTGATTGTGTAACCTTATACAAAGCACTGTTGGCTGTTATTTACTAAATGCAAAGACACTTTTCACTACAAGTGCACTTGCAACTGCACTGAAACTGCACTTGTAGTGCAAAGTGGATTTCCCCTTAGGAAATAACCCCCATTTTCTCATAAAACAACAATTACATCACCCCAAAAGTGTTGTAGCGTTGAGACAATAATCCACACATTCTTGATGAACAATCTTTTTAATACCTGCACAATCACATGTGCATTTACCAAAGGTTTTTCTGACAAACCAACATGTTTGTTGTATAACAATTTTGTGGTGTCATTATCCAAAACCCACAAGAAAGACACACATCTTGATAATACAAAGTTCACATTTGGTAGAACTGGAAGGCAATATCAGACATGAGTATTTAGGAACTGTGTTTGATATTGCGTTCAGATGGGGGGAAATCACCCCTGGAAAAGCCAAATTTGGAAGATGCACACAAATTTCCCAATGTCAACATGTGCTATCTGCCATCACGGGGGATCAAGGGACGTGTTTTGGGGGAGAAAGCCCTTCCTCACCGCTACTTTATAATTGAGGAAGAGGTTGCACCCCCAAAACGCGTCCATTGATCTCCCGTGATGGCAGATAGCACATGTTGACACACTGTGTGCATCCTCCAAATTTGGCTTTGGGAAAAATCACAAAAACATTTCGCACATTGTAGCAGACAAAAGAAGAAAGTGATTTGGAGGGGCTTTAAACTCGCCCCAAAACATCAATGATGTTTTTATATTTTGGAATAACATCATTGATGTTTTGCTTGATGTTTTCCAATTGTAAATTACACCCCATGATCTCCCCGATCAGGATCTGGGCACTTTCTGATGTGAAAGGATCTTCATCCACAACCTCACGATCACCTAAAAAGAGGAAACCCAAAATAAATTAGGTCTAAAAAAAATGCCGCCATCCATCTCTTATCTGAGCCTGTGGTCGCAGACACTCACCTGTTGTGGTGACTAGTTCCACCACGTCTTCTTCCTCCTGCTCATCTTGTGTTGGGTGGATTTCCCCTTCTTCCAGAGGGGGGGGTCTCTGGTCTCCTCAGATGAGGGGTGTCCTCCGAGTCTTTTCTCCCCTATGTAAAACAAAAATGGTATAATTAGCACACAGATATTTGATGGCAGAACTCTAAAGATGAAACATTGCTTGGAAGTGGGGTACAATTGTCTATTTTAGCAGAGTTCCAACATGTAGCTTTTTTAGTGCCCTTTGTCAAGCTGCAATACTTTACCTGTTTGGTACAAGCTTCACAGATGGAGACCCCCCTATAGTATACACTGGAGCACCTGTGTGGCCCCCTAATAAAAATGGTGTTCTTGTGTCCCACACTAGTGCTCCAGTGTTCAGATGTGAAAACAGCTGCTCAGTGTCCTCTCCTTACACACAATCTAGTTTGCATTTCATTCTAGTAACAAAGCCATCTACACAACCCAATTCTTTGAAGACAAGTATAGGGCCTCAAAATGGTGGCCAAATGCATATGGGCTAAACAATGGTATTTTATAGTCCAAAAAAAAAATGTGTGATCCGAACGAATAATGTGCCCATGAACATGAAAGTTGCCATTTTAAACTGTACAACAGTTCCTAAAAGCACATGGAGCAGCACGAACATAATAAACATAAAGAATAGGAACACAGCACAACTACTTACTTTTTTGCAGCACTCTCCGGATCTTTCTGTACTGCTCGTGTTCTCGTAATTTCAGGTCTGACCACCGCTTCCTGAGCTGATCTTTCGATCGTCGTACCCCGAATTTCCGGTGCAGACTCCTGACCACTTTCGCCATGATCTTGGCCTTTCGGACATTGGGGTTGGGGTAAGGCCCATACTTTCCATCATAGTCGGCCTTCTTCAGGATGTCCACCATTTCCAACATCTCCCCAAAGGACATATTTGAGTCCTTTAATCTCCTTCTGGATCGGGACGTTTCAGGCTCTGGCCTTTCCTCCTCCTCCTCGTTGCTGTACTTAGCACGATCCTGCTGTCTATCCGCCATGTGCTCTTCCTCCACTGCGCCGAACGAAAAGGGGCGGGGAATAGAATAGAAAGAACGTCAGGGGCGGGCGGAGTTATACGCATGCGCAGTGTGTATAAATCGTAACGCGCGCGTCTTACGTACGATCTGTGAGCGGAGGAAGGAGCATCGGAGACCCCGATCGTGCTAACGAAGGTAGGATCTAAACTTGGGCCTATACTGCTTCGAAATTGAAGCCTATATTGTAACAAGATTAGGGGAGTTTGGCCTGACATTAGGGTTTGTCTTGTGTTGTGTCTTGCAGAGAAAATGGATGGTTTCAACGACCACAATTTCCTGCCCCTGTTTATTGACAAGTACAGGGAGCTGCCCTGTCTGTGGCAAGTGAGACACCCCCACTATAACCACAAACAGAAGAGGCAGACAGCGCTGGAGAAACTGCTGGAGTTGGTGAAGCCGGTGGTCCCCACAGCAACCATCCCCTATTTGAAAGCTAAAATTGGTGGCCTGAGGAGCACTTATCTTAGGGAGCGCAAGAAGGTCACAGATTCCCAGAGATCCGGAGCTGCAGCAGATGACGTTTATGTCCCCAGGCTGTGGTACTATGAGAGACTGCGATTTCTGTCAGACCACACTGAAGTCAGGGAATCCCTCTCCACTCTTCCTTCCACTCTTCCTTCCATACCAGCTGAGGCTTCCGATGTCCAACCTGGGCCTTCCAGCCAGGAAGAAGTGGAGGAGCCCAGCTTGAGTCAGGTATAGCATTCTTCTACAGATTTCTGGTCAATAAATAAATGATGTTTACTAGATGTTATTATTGATCACTAATTGCTGATTGAAAAAAGTGTTTTACATATCAATAGACAGTAGTGGGCACCCAAAATTGGGACAAGAATGCAAAATGCTGGGCTCAGAAGGATAGTCTGTTATATTTGTTAACATTGAATTTGCAGCAGTCAGGAGGTGAAAATTGTGTGTGATTGATGAAAACAATACTAAAACTATGTCCCTTTTTCATACACAGGAAGACCTCAGCCAGGAGGAGGCTGTGGAATGTGGCAGTCAGGAGGAGGCGGGGATTATTAGTGTCAGCCAGGAGGAGGCGGGGATTAGTGGCAGCCAGGAGGAGGCGGGGCTAAGTGTCAGCCAAGAGAAGCCAGGGACAAGTCGCAGCCTGACTGAGTCTCAGGTTCCTCCCCTCCGCCTTCCATACAAAAGGGCCAGGAAGGCCACTCCCAGTCCTGTGCAGGATTCAGCGTACAGGCTGATCCAGGAGGCTTCGGCGTCCCTCAGAGCCTTCCCCAGTCCTGAAGAGGCCTTTGCCTGCATGGCTGCCACCAAATTGCAGGGCATGCAGGAGGGCCAACGCAAGATTTCTGAGGACCTGATTTATAAAGTCCTACGTAAGGGGGAGAGTGGGGAACTGACACACAAGACGGATGTCATGGAGAGGGACGATCCTCCTCCTCCTCCTCCTCCTCCTGCTGCCACAACTCCACCACCACAGCCAAAGGCTGGAAGGAAGCGTGGAAGGAAGACCAAAGAGTGATGACCCTGGGTTCAGTCTGGTCTGACAGAAGATGCAGTCTCTTGTATGACCACAGCCTGGGGACACAGATGTCATCTGCTGCTTTCCAGATCTCTGGGACTTCTGGACCAGACTGCACTCCCTTAGATATGGACTCCTCAGGCCACCAATTTTGCTTTTAAATAATTGATGTCTGCCCTTGGAGTCCAAGGCTTCGCCCACTTCTGCAGTTTCTCCAGCGTTGCCTCCCTCTTTGTTTATAGTTGTGACCCCTTAATAAAATATTTTTCGGTAAATTCTACTCTCCTGTGTGTGTTTTCATCCAAAAAGGACAGTTTGTTGGTGACGATTCAGGTACATTTCTAAAGTACAATGTGAAATTAACAAGGGACAACAACACCAAACAATCTCCTACAGATTAAATAGAACAACATATCAATGGTGTTGTGGGAACTTGTCACAAAAAACACACAAACATTTTCGGGAGTACAAATCAAAATCACCAAAAAATAAAAATAAAAAGAGAAACACAAAAAAAGATTCTACATTAAAGTAAAAAAACAAAAAAAAAAAAATATGTTGTCAGATGTGAGAAATAAAAATATATTGAGGGAATCCCGATAAATAGTAACGAAAAAACTTTGTGAGAAGTGTGTGTGAATATGAGCATCAAAACGACTTAATTCTTGTCACATTATAAAGAAGAAGAGAGTGCGCTGTATTAAACCATTTTGAACATTGCAGCGTGACGAAAGTGCTTTATCCATTACGAACGCTAAGTTTACCAGAACGAGCTGTCCCGTGTCGGAATTTCTTCTGAGCATGCGTGGCACTTTGTGCGTCGGAACAGGCCACACACAGTCGGAATTGACGCGATCGGATTTTGTTGTCGGAAAATTTTATCTCCTGCTGTCCAACTTTGTGTGTCGGAAAATCCGATGGAAATGTCCGATGGCGCCCACACACGGTCGGAATTTCCGACAACACGCTCCGATCGGACATTGTCCATCGGAAAATCCGACCGTGTGTACGGGGCATTAGAGCGGCAAGGATGTGGAATTCCCTTCCACAGGCGGTGGTCTCAGCGGGGAGCATTGATAGCTTCAAGAAACTATTAGATAATCACCTGAATGACCGCAACATACAGGGATATGTAATGAAATACTGACACATAATCACACACATAGGTTGGACTTGATGGACTTGTGTCTTTTTTCAACCTCACCTACTATGTAACTATGTAGTTTCTTTTTTTATTCAATAGGCCCTTTTGAGATCCTTTCTGTAACACTCTAGCCAATTCTTTCCTGTATCTCGTTATGGGATTACTGGGCAATTTCTAGTATATGGTTTCATCGCTCAATTGTCTATTTAGTTCTTCTTTATAGAGAACCTTCGATTGAATAACTATAGCTCCTCCTTTATCCGCCTGCCTTGTCACTATCTCTTTTCTGTCCTCCAGTTTTTTTTATACCACTTTTTATATCTACTGGGTCATAGACTTTCTTAATTTTCAGATCTTCGAGGTCCTTTAGAATCATTTTTTTTAAAACATCAATGTGTCCATCCTTTTCCTCTTGGTGGATCAAAGAGAGATTTGTTACGGAGAATACTAAAAAGTATCCCATTAGTATCATGAATATTTCTTCCTCTGCCTTCCCCCGGGTTACTCAGCATACAGTATATTTCTTTATGTGGAGATTTCTAGCAAATTTGTGAATATCAACATACGTGCTGAATTTATTAAGGTTCTTTTTAGGGGCGAACTACAGTCCCTTATCTAAAACTTTAATTTCCTCTTTTGTTAATTCTATTCCACTAATATTTATGATCCCTTCTACTTTTCTCTTTTTCTTTTGTTTTTTGACCCCTGCTCAGCATCCTCTTGTCGTTTTTCGTTTCTTCCTGATCTTTTCTCCACCGATCTTCTTGGAGTTCTTCTCTGCCGTTCTTCTCTGTCTTGATTCCTCTGTAGTTCTTGATTCCTCTCCTCCCCTCTTTTCATGTTTCTCTCTACTTTGGGATCTGGGGTACATCTGGCCGACCTCCGAGAGTCCCATTCCGAATGGTGGTGTCTTGGTGACTCCCGGTGTCTTCTCTCTAAAAAAAACGGTGATGAGTTCTCTCTCGTCCATAGTTATGTTGTTGGTACCATGGTGATCTCCCTCTCTCCTCATGTCTTCTAAGTTGTTCGAACTTATTGGAGACAGGAACAGTTTAATAATTATTATGTACTGATCTTTCTCTTCTCTCATCTTGATGATATCTATTATCTCTTCTCATTGTATCATCTCTTCTTGTTCTGTCATAATATTGTTGGTTCCTCCATGGAGGTGTGGGAGATCGCCTAGCATAAGGGATTTGATAGTAGGGTCTTGTTTTATAATTGGGATTGTTATTGTGCCATCTAGATAAAGGAGGCCCATAGATGTGGTGTATCTGGATTTTGCAAAAGCATTTGACACAGTTCCCCATAAACGTTTACTGTACAAAATAGGGTGAGTACATGGATTGAAAACTGGCTACAAGGGCAAGTTCAGAGGGTGGTAATAAATGGGGAGTACTCAGAATGGTCAGGGGTGGGTAGTGAGTCCCCCAGGGTTCTGTGCTGAGACCAATCCTATTTAATTTGTTCATAAACTACCTGGAGGATGGGGTAAATCTCTGTATTTGCGGATGATACTAAGCTAAGCAGGACAATAACTTCTCCGCAGGATGTGGAAACCTTGCAAAAAGGTCTGAACAAATTAATGGGGTGGGCAACTACATGGCAAATGAGGTTTAATGTAAAAAAAAATGCATTTGGCAAAAATATGAATGCTATCTATACACTGGGGGAGAACCTCTGGGGGAATCTAGGATGGAAAAAGACCTGGGGGACCTAGTAGATGATAGGCTCAGCAATGGCATGCAATGCCAAGCTGCTGCTAACAAAACAAACAGAATATTGGCATGCATTAAAAAGGGGATCAATTCCAGAGATAAAACAATAATTCTCCCGCTTTACAATACTCCGGTCCGGACACACCTAGTGTATGCTGTCCAGTTCTGGGCACCAGTCCTCAGGAAGGATGTACTGGAAATGGAGCAAGTACAAAGAAGGGTAACAAAGCTAATAAAGGGTCTGGAGGATATTAGTTATGAGGAAAGGTTGTGAGCACTGAACTTATTCTCTCTGGAGAAGAGATGCTTGAGAGGGGATATGATTTCAATTTACAAATACCGTACTGGTGACCCCACAATAGGGATAAAACTTTTTTTGTGGAAGGGAGTTTCACAAGACACGTGTCCACTCATTAAAATTAGAAGAAAAGAGGTCTAACCTTAAACTACGTAGAGGATTCATTACTGTAGGAGTGGCAAGGATGTGGAATTCCCTTCCACAGGCAGTGGTATCAGTGGGGAGCATCGATAGTTTCAAAAAACTATTAGATAAGCACCTGGACGACCACAACATACAGGGATATACAAGGTAATACTGACATATAATCACACACATAGGTTGGACTTGTGACTTTTTTCAACCTCACCTACTATGTAACTCATTGTTAGTGTTTGGCTGAAGCCATTTATTATCAATCAACTGTTTACTCTTTTTAAATCGTAATGGCAACAGAAACTACCCAAATGACCCTGATCAAAAGTTTACATACCCCAGTTCTTAATACCGTGTTTTGCCCCCTTTAACATCAATGACAGCTTGAAGTCTCTTGTGGTATTTGTGGATGAGGCTCTTTATCTTCTCAGATGGTAAAGCTGCCCATTCCTCTTGGCAAAAAGCCTCCAGTTCCTGTAAATTCTTGGGCTGTCTTGCATGAACTACATGCTTGAGATCTCCCCCAGAGTGGCTCAATGATATTGAGGTCAGGAGACTGAGATGGCCACTCCAGAACCTTCACTTTATTCTGCTGTAGCCAATGACAGGTCGACTTGGCCTTGTGTTTTGGATCATTGTCATGTTGGAATGTCCAAGTACGTTCCATGCGCAGCTTCCTGGCTGATGTATGCAAATGTTCCTCCAGTATTTTTTTGATAAAATACTGCATTCATCTTGCCATCTATTTTGACTAAATTTCCTGTGCCTTTTTTGTAGCTCACACATCCCCAAAACATCAGCGATCCACCTCAGTGTTTCACAGTAGGAATGGTGTACCTTTTCATCATAGGCCTTGTTGACTCCTCTCCAAATGTAGCGTTTATGGTTGTGGCCAAAAAGCTCAATTTTAGTCTCATCACATCAAATGACTGTGCCAGAAGGTTTGAGGCTTGTCTCTGTGCTGTTTGGCGTATTGTAAGCGGGATACTTTGTGGCATTGACGTAGTAATGGCTTTCTTCTGGCGACTCGACCATTCAGACCATCTTTCTTCAAATGCCTCTTTATTGTGCATCTTGAAACAGCCACACCACATGTTTTCAGAGAGTCCTGTATTTCATGTGAAGTTATTTGTGGGGTTTTTTTGCATCCCAAACAATTTTCCTGGCAGTTGTGGCTGAAATTTTTTTTTTTAATTGGGAAGTCCAACTTTATTAAGCTTTAATTCACAGGTACATAACAAGCATTAGCCGTGTACATAGATTGGAAAATAGCTATACACCTTGCACATTGAAATTATTACATTCCGTTTCTTAATAGTTTTGCGATTGAGAAAGAACCATTGATAAGCTTGGTACCACATTCCTAATCCGCACTTATTCATATTTCTTTTATTTCGCAGTCCTTGCCTCCCCCTCCCCCACCACTAAGTCATGTATACTGTTTTATGTATTTTAATGTTAAGCCTCTAAGTACAGGTCTCTCCGTCTTCCAGCCATCTATCCCATACCTTTGAGTACTTTTGTTTGCATCCTCTATGTATGTATATCAGATTTTTATACGGTAGTATATTGTTTACATCTCTTTTCCAGAGTTTCGGTGATGTCTGTTTAACGTTATCTAGAATTTCATCCCAGTCGGAGTCGCTGATATCCCCCACGTCCTTTTCCCAACCTGATTTAGCCTTTTGAATTACTGTTGCTATTCTGGGGAGTCGGATAGTGTAATACAAATTTGAAATCAGCTTTTGAGGTTCAGTACCCATGATTATATCTAGGACCTGAGGGTGAGCAATAGCATTAGCAGTGTCCCTAAGTTGGAAGCGCAGAGCATGGTGAAGCTGCAAGTATTTGAATAACAGATGGTGCGGTACTGAGTATTCATCTTTGAGGGATTGAAAAGTCTTGAGCCGTGAATCAGTCAAGACCTGGTGAAGATATATTATTCCATACCTAGCCCATATATGCGGATCTGGGAGATTTTTAAGTTCTGGCATGTGGTTATTGAGCCAAAGGGGGGTGTGGGAATGTATATGCCCTAGTTTAAGCCTCTTTAAGGTTACTCCCCATATTTTCCGGTGGTGTGTTAGCATGCCCTCATTATATTGGGGAGGTCTTTTGCTCGTAGTCCCCCTCGAAAAATAGCTTGCAGCGGGGATGACAGTGGACTTCTTGGGTCATCGCATATTAACATTTTGTATCGCTGCATTTCATTCTTATTGAAGTAATACATGTGAGATAGTTGGGCGGGTATGTAATATTCCTGTAAATCAGGCAGTGCCATTCCCCCCATGGAAGTGGGGTTTTTGAGGATGTGCCAGGCTAATTTATGCCTTCCGTGTCCCCATACGAATGAGTTGAGAATAGCCTCCATCTTTTTAAAGAACTTGGGGGGAATGTATAATGGTGCGTGCCAGACCATGTATACAATTTTAGGGAGTAAAATCATTTTGATGATGTTTATTCGACCCGTTACCCCTAGGGGCAATCTGGACCAGGCCTGCGTTTTGGTTTTTATCAGTTGAAACAGTGGCTCTACGTTATTAGTAATGTAGTCTCCCAATTCCCGCGTGACCTTTACCCCAAGATATTTGATAGTGTTTACTCTGGCTAGGGGTAATTCTGGGTAAGTGACCGGAGGAGGGAAATGGTCTATGGGGAGAATTTGGGATTTATCCCAATTTATGCGCAGTCCTGAGAAACTTCCCATTTGTTCTATGATCCTTAACGCTGCCTGCAGCGATGGACCTTGGTCAGCCAAGTATAGAATAGTATCGTCCGCGCATAATCCTATTTTTTCCGTGTAAGTGTCGACGCGCAGACCCACTATTTCAGTTTCCGCTCGAATAGCAATTGCCAATGGCTCTGCCGCCAAGGCGTATAGAAGAGGGGAGAGGGGGCACCCCTGCCGTGTACCCCTCTCCAGGGGGAATTGTTCTGATAGCCAGCCGTTTACGAATACTCTTGCTTTTGGTGTTTGGTATAGAATCTGTACCCATTTAATAAAGTTTTGTCCGAATCCGAATTCCCTCAAACACTCCCATAAAAATTGCCACTCTACCGAGTCGAAGGCCTTGGCTGTATCCAAAGCTACCACCACTCTAGTTCCGTGATTGTCATGTCGTGCTTGGATATTCATGAATAACCTCCTAACATTCATGGCCGTATTTTTCCCTGGCATGAAGCCAGTTTGGTCAGGGTGTATTAGCATTAGTATTATAGAATAGCCTTTGTTAAGGCGCGATGCAAGTATTTTGGCTAATATTTTAATATCCACTTGTAGTAGGGATATGGGTCGGTACGATTCTGGATATCGGGGGTCTTTTCCTGCTTTGGGTAGTACTATTATTTGTGCTTCTTGCATAGAGGAGGGGAGTATACCTTTGTTAAAGATGCTCTGATATAGCTGTTTAAGTTTTGGAATAATTACCTCCGAGAATGTGTCATAGAATTCTAAGGGCAGGCCATCCAATCCCGGTGCCTTAGATTTAGACATTTGGGATATGGCTTCTGCGATGTCATCTTGTGTTATAGGGGCTTCAAGCAGCTCAATTTGTTCTATATTAAGTTTGGGGAACTGTATTGTACGTAAAAAGTTTTGTATTTCTTGTTGGGAGTATGTGCTCTGTGATTTATACAATTCACTATAGAATGTCTGAAATCTGGCCGCTACCTGTGGGGGATCAGTAACTATGTCTCCCTGAGGTGTAATCAGGGAGACCACCACCGGTGGTTTGTCATTCAAATGCGCTAGATACGCTAACAGTTTTCCTGCCTGCTCACCATGCTCAAACACTCGCTGTTTGCAAAAGAATACTTGTTGTCTGGCTTTCTCTATGTGTATTTGGTTTACCACCCTGGCTTGTAGGTTTACTTTTTGAAGATTATCAGAGTTAGGGTCTGAAGCATATACATTTTCTAGTTCTGTAAGTGTGTCAGTCGTCATCTGTAGTATGATTTTGGACGATATTTTAAATCTATTTATGTTGGATGATAGCACCCTGCGTGCTTGAACTTTAAATGCGTCCCATTCCATACCTGGTGTATCTACTTTGCACGTGTTGTGCAGTATGTACTGCAGCTCTCTCGTTATGGCCTCAAGGCCTGGTATGACCATGAGCCAGAATGGATTAAGTCGCCATATAGGGGTGGGAGCTGCCTTTAACAGGGAAACTGTTATCCAGCATGGCGAGTGATCCGATAGGGCTCTGGGTGCAATACCTGAGCCAGTAACTTTAGGGAGTAGGGTATTTGTCACCAATACATAGTCTATCCGCGACATTGTATGGTGGCTAGCAGAGTGACATGTGTATGCTCTTGTGGACAGGTTCTGCCATCTCCATACATCCGTCAGGGCAAACTCCGTCAACAAGCGACTCAGTCTGGTGTGTTGTAGTGAGCCACTGGGGGCTCCACCCTGAACTGGTTTATCAAGTGCTGGGTTCATGGTCATGTTGAAGTCCCCCATCCAGACAGCCGGCGTCGTCGGGTACTTGGCTAAATACGCCAATCCTTTCATAACCACCTCTGTCGTGAATGGGGGAGGAACGTAACTTGCCATGACCAGGATTGGATTTCCCCCTATTAGGGCATTAAGAAACAAAAATCTTCCCTGCTGGTCCGACTCCAACTCTATTAACTCAAATGGGACGTTCTTAGCTATAATGAGGGATACTCCCCTGGATTGGTTTGTGTGCGTACTATGATATATCCATCCCACCCATGGTTTTTTTTAAAGCCGCCTGTAGGTGGCCGGTTACATGCGTCTCCTCCAGAGCTATGATGTCGGCTTTCTGTGATTTTAGGAACGTGAGTGCAGCGGTTCGCTTAACCTTGTCCCTCAGGCCCCTCACGTTCCATGTTAGGAATTTAATATTTGTCATCTTTTCCCAATGAATATTTCGCCTTTATCGGACCAGCAGAACAAGACCAAGCTATCATAATTACTGACACAATTCCTGATCCTGTTTCTGTGCAGTGTGACCCATTTACCTTCGTTTACAATATGCATATCTGTACATTTATGTGCTATGACAATGCCATCTTTCCCGTAACTTTGCAAACAATAGTTAACCCATCCCTTCCCTCCCAGCTGCACACCTCCCCAACATGGTGTGAGCATGTATTCCCGAACTATCAACATGAGAATAAACATCCAGCTTGTCTGACTAGCTGGAGGCACTAAACTTAATATGATTGCTAGCTGTATATCATGTTGAGTAACCATTTCTTGGGGGGCAAAAATTCACTGTCAATTGTGGAGAAAAACGTGAAGAAGGGGAGCGGAACCATCACAGTTCTCCCTAAATAGGAGCTCCCTATGAGTCATGCTTGAGTTTGTGACAGGATATTTTCAAGTTCCAAGTCTGTGTTTATCTGTGTGAGACACTCCATGTCAGTGAGGTTAAAGCTGTTATAACTTTCAGTCAGGACGCAGCTTAGGCACAACTCAAATAGCAATGTGCTTAACCCTTAATAGTGCTCACGATGTTAGTCTCGTAGCTTTATCTGCATTCCATCAGTGAGGGACGAGGAGAGCCAATACTCCAACTATGCAACAGAACCGAGGGATGTAACTAGGCTGCCTCTCTCTGTCTCCCGCCCGGTGGCAGGTTTTATCATTTAAGCCAGAGCTTTGTGGGGCAAGCTGTGTCTCTAACATCCCTAAGTAAATCAGGCTTATTTATGTCACTGTGAAATATAGAGGGTACTCACTGAAGTAGGCTATTCACAGGGTTGCTACGCTGGACGTCCTCTTTGAATCAAGCCATGCTGCGGCAGCTGTCGGATCCTCAAAGAAATGAGCACGGCCATCCTCCACCACCCGCAGCCTGGCGGGGAATAACATGGCATATTTTAAATGCTGTGCTCTCAGTCGACGCTTTACCTCCTGGAAGTGAGCTCTCTTCTTCTGTACCTCATTGGAGAAATCTGGAAACACCGCTATTTGCCCGTTCCCCCGCTGTATATTCCCTTTCTCTCTGGTAAGGCGCAGCACTTTATCACGATCACGAAAATTCAGAAATTTTGCTATGAAGGTACGCGGGGGTGCTCCAGGCGGGGGGGTCTGCCTGGAATGCGGTGCGCCCTCTCCACCGCAAACATCACTGAGAAAGCCTCTCTGCCGTAGCTCTGGATAAGAAGATTTTCTAGGAATGTTGCTGGATCTGCGCCCTCTTCCTTCTCAGGGATACCTATAAATCTGAGGTTGCACCTCCTCAAGCGGTTTTCCATCTCATCCTGATGGGAGTGCAGCTGTTGAATCTGCCTCTGCATCTCTTCCGAAGCATGCCTCAGGGGAAGGAGGGTGTCTTCCACAGCCCCTATTCGGTTTCTGTCTCCGTGACTCTGTCTCTCACCTTTGAGAGGTCCTGTCTCAGCAAGGAGATGTCAGTTTTCACTTCGTCTATTTCAGCGGTCAGGGTGCCTTGCAGAGCCGCTATAGCGTCTAATACCTTGGCCGTTCCAGTCTCCTGGGGATCCGACTCCGGACACGTGTCGGCGCCATCTTGAGGCTGCACGTCCTTCTCATTCCGGCATTATTGTGCCAGCTTATCTGCTGTCCCTGTCGTTCTTTTTGGCGGAGACATGTTCTTTTAGAGCCTGGTATGCTAGGGACCAGACCTGGAACTTCCCTTCCTCGGATTTCTGGACAGGATACCTTACAGGAGTGTTAAGACCGGGAGCTCGTTCTACCCACGTCTTACTCCATTGCTTGCCAGGCCACGCCCCCGTGGCTGAAATTTTAGTTGGTCTACCTGACCGTGGTTTGGTTCCAACAGAACCCCTCATTTTCCACTTCTTGATTAGAGTTTGAACACTGCTGATTGGCATTCTCAATTCCTTGGATATCTTTTTATATCCCTTTCCTGTTTTATACAGTACAACTACCTTTTTGCCGCAGATCCTTTGACAATTTTTTTGCTTTCCCCACGACTCAGAATCCAGAAACGTCAGTGCAGCACTGGATGAAAGATGCAAGGGTCTGTCAGGAGTCTAGAAACTCATTGATCTTTTATACACACACACACACACACACACACACACACACACACACACACACACACACTAATTATAAGCAAACAGATCACAGGTGAGGATGGTTACCTTTAATAGCCATTCAAACCCCTTTGTTTCAACTTGTGTGCATGTTATCAGGCCAAAATCACCAGGGTATGTAAACTTTTTATCAGGGTCATTTGGGTAGTTTCTGTTGCCATTATGATTTAAAAAGTAAACACAGTTGATTGATAATCAATGGCTTCAGCCAAACACTAACCATGAGTGAAAAATGTTTTTGTGTTATCAGTCATATTCTCTGAAAAATGGCCAAGAAATCATAAATTCTGCCAGGGCATGTAAACATATGAGCACAACTGTATATTTGGACACAGGGACAATTTTAGATTGTTCAGGTATTTACCAAAACATATTCAAGGTATAGTTATATCATCTCTTAAGAATAGCAACCCCCCTTTTTCAAGGGACCAAAAGTAATTGGACAATTGAATCAAAAGCTGTTTCATGGCCAGGTGTGGGCTACTCCTTTGTTATTTCTTCATCAATTAAGCAGGTCTGGAGTTGATTCTAATGCCGCGTACACACGGTCGGACTTTTCAGCTACAAAAGTCTGACAGCCTGTCCGACATACTTCCGGCGTACCTTCGGCGGACTTGCGGCAGACTTTCTAACGAACGGACTTGCCTACACACGACCACACAAAAGTACGACAGCCTAGTACGCGGTGACGTACACCAAGTCCGACGAGACTATAAAACGGAAGTTCAATAGCCCGTACGACACCCTTTGGGCTCCTTCTGCTAATCTCGTGTTTATCTCGTGTTAGTAGAAGTTTGGTGAGAGACGATTCGCGCTTGTGAGACTCGTATTTTTCAGTTCATTTTAACTGTTGTTCAGTCTGTGCTTGTGAGGTTTGTATCTGCTTTTCAGTGCGTTTGGTCAGTTGGCATTGAGAAATCTTTGTTTTATTGTCCGCTCGTTCCTGATTTTCAGGTCGTTCTTCACAGGCCTTGCTGTTCTTCAGTGCGTTCTGTTAAGTGCGTTCTGACCAGCCGACCGTTTTGAAGCCATGTTACCTGTACGTACTCGTCGTCGAGCTCGTGCATTGTATGTGCTTGGTGCTGTAGTTTATTCTTCAGACCAAGACCAGTCCATGAACAGGGCGAGGAGGAGTTCATGGACCAAGAATTGGTTGCTCCAGCGTGACCAGTTCTGTCACATGCCATTGCTCCGTGAGATCCGTGAGAATAATCCTGAGGATTTCAGGAACTTTCTCCGGATGACGGACCCCGTTTTTGACCGTTTGTTGGCTTTGCTGACCCCCTATATCAGCAGGCAGGAAACCTGCATGAGGCAAGCCATCACTCCGGAGCAGAGGCTAGTTGCCACGTTGCGGTACTTGGCGACAGGGAGAAGCCTGCAGGACCTCAAGTTCTCGACAGGCATCTCCCCCCAGGCTCTGGGGATCATTATCCCAGAGACCTGTTCTGCCATCATCCAGGTCCTGCAGAAGGACTATATTAAGGTAAGATATTTTTCTTTTATTAGCATCACATGTTCTTTTATGTAATCTTTGATAATGTAATGTATTTCTTGCTTCAAACACTACTTACCATCATTGCAATATAGTGTGAATGTCCCCTTTTTATCCTCACACATGCTGGATTTTTTTCCTGTTATTTTTTGTCATGCATGTATATTTTCCTTCAATAACCTCCCCAGCATGCAATGATGGGAACATATCCACCTAGTCTACTCATTTTGAATGTATTTTGTTTGAGTGTATTTAGTGTGCTTATAATTAGCAATTAGCTAGATTTACCAACCCCCCCCCCTAAACTCACTCCAAATAGTGTGCTGATAATTAGCAATTAGCTTGATTTCCCAACCCCCCACCCCCCCACCCCCACCCTCGTAAAAATTTGCTTGAATGTTCTGTGGTGTTGATTTGTCTAAAGCAAATATATGTTGCACTTTGCAAAATGCATGTGCACTCTACAAGTGCATTTGTTCCAGTGCTTTAGTAAATGAGCAGAAGCTCTGCTGATTTCCATCATCAAATCATATGCAAGCCACAAAGTGTTTTCATTAATTGCCCTTGCATGTGATTGTGTACTCCTTGCAACATGAATGCCTTTTTACCTTACCTCATTTACTGTAAGCTGGTTAGCAACTGCACCTGCAGAGTGCGACAACTGCAGTCTTGTAGCCTTTTTAGTCCCTAAATTCCTGCGTGTCCTAAAAGTAATCTTTTTTAGGGATTTCACAACCCCCTAAAATGTAATCAATGTTCCATCAGAGGGGGTGAGCAATCTGATAAGTGTGCCTTTCCATATTAGTTATTCCAAAAGAATTAAATTATTTAATGTTATACTGATGCTGGGGAATAATGTTTTTAATTGTATAATTTTCTTGCAATGTTAGCTTCAAAATTAATGATTTTGGTTTTCTTGTTTGATTCCCC